>NW_025755741.1:0-7417 GCF_021184085.1 Oncorhynchus gorbuscha
TTCTGTTGTGTATTGTAGTATGTTGTGTACCGTGTTGTGCACTATAGTCAGTGTTCTGTGCGTGTGCTGTAGCAATCAGTAATGGTACTGTCATTAGCGCGTAATCATGTCATGCTAATCCGTATCCGATATTACTATTGTGCATGTGTGTAACGGTGCGTAGTGTAGTGTAATTTGCGTGGTGTGCAGTGTGCATATGGTGAGTGTGTATTATTGCGTGTTGTGTACTGTGTGTAATAGCGTGCACTGTGTGCACGGTGCTTGTAGCATGCGTACCGTGATGTAACTTCCAGTAGCATGCAACTGCAACGGTGCGGCACCAGTAACGCGCAGTGTAGTGCGTAGTGTGCGGCAATGCAGTGCAGGGCGCAGCAGTGTTGCGTAACGGCGTGCAGTGCACCGCGTGCAACGGTGCGCAGTGTGCACTGGCGCGTAATGGTGTGCAGCGTGCGTAACCGTGCACGTGTGTAACTGTGTGCAACGGCGCAGTGTGCACGCGCGGTAGGTGTGTAATGGTGCTGTAAAGTAGTGCACTGTGTGTAATCGGTGTGGTAAGTACTGTGTGTAATGGTGTAGTACTGTGTGTAATGGTGTGTAGTGGTGTGTAGTGGTGTGTGGATGTGTACTGTGTGCAATGGTGGTACGTGTGTAATGGTGTGCAGTGTGTGTAATGGTGCGTAGTGTGTGAATGGTGCGTAGTGTGTAATAGTGTGTAGTGTGTGTAATGGTGTGTAGTGTGTAATGGTGTAGTGCGTGAGTGTGTACGGTGTGTAGTGGTGTGTATGGTGCGTAGTGTGTGTAATGGTGTGTAGGGTGTGTAATGGTGTGTAGTGTGTGTAATGGTGTGTACTGTGTGTAATGGTGTGTAAGTGCTGTGTAATGGTGTGTAGTGTATTGTACTGGTGTGTACTGTGGTGTGATAGTGTGTAGTGTGTGTAGTGTGTAGTGGTGTGTACTGTGTGTAATGGTGTGTAGTGTGTGTAATGGTGTGCAGTGTGTGTAATGGTGTGTAGCGTGTAATGGTGTGTCGTGTGTATAACTAGAACAGGTCATTATTAACCCTAACTAGAACAGGTCATTACTAACCCTAACTAGAACAGGTCATTATTAACCCTAACTAGAACAGGTCATTATTAACCCTAACTAGAACAGGTCATTATTAACACTAACTAGAACAGGTCATTATTAACCCTAACTAGAACAGGTCAGGTTTACTAACCCTAACTAGAACAGGTCATTATTAACCCTAACTAGAACAGGTCATTATTAACACTAACTAGAACAGGTCAGGTTTATTAACCCTAACTAGAACAGGTCATTATTAACCCTAACTAGAACAGGTCAGGTTACTAACCCTAACTAGAACAGGTCAGGTTTACTAACCCTAACTAGAACAGGTCATTTATTAACCCTAACTAGAACAGGTCATTATTAACCCTAACTAGAACAGGTCATTATTAACCCTAACTAGAACAGGTCATTATTAACCCTAACTAGAACAGGTCATTATTAACCCTAACTAGAACAGGTCATTATTAACCCTAACTAGAACAGGTCATTATTAACCCTAACTAGAACAGGTCATTATTAACCCTAACTAGAACAGGTCATTATTAACCCTAACTAGAACAGGTCATTATTAACCCTAACTAGAACAGGTCATTATTAACCCTAACTAGAACAGGTCATTATTAACCCTAACTAGAACAGGTCATTATTAACCCTAACTAGAACAGGTCATTATTAACCCTAACTAGAACAGGTCATTATTAACCCTAACTAGAACAGGTCATTATTAACCCTAACTAGAACAGGTCAGGTTTATTAACCCTAACTAGAACAGGTCAGGTTTATTAACCCTAACTAGAACAGGTCATTATTAACCCTAACTAGAACAGGTCATTATTAACCCTAACTAGAACAGGTCATTACTAACCCTAACTAGAACAGGTCATTATTAACCCTAACTAGAACAGGTCAGGTTTACTAACCCTAACTAGAACAGGTCATTATTAACCCTAACTAGAACAGGTCATTATTAACCCTAACTAGAACAGGTCAGGTTTATTAACCCTAACTAGAACAGGTCATTATTAACCCTAACTAGAACAGGTCATTATTAACCCTAACTAGAACAGGTCATTATTAACCCTAACTAGAACAGGTCAGGTTATTAACCCTAACTAGAACAGGTCATTATTAACCCTAACTAGAACAGGTCATTATTAACCCTAACTAGAACAGGTCAGGTTATTAACCCTAACTAGAACAGGTCATTATTAACCCTAACTAGAACAGGTCATTATTAACCCTAACTAGAACAGGTCATTATTAACCCTAACTAGAACAGGTCATTATTAACCCTAACTAGAACAGGTCATTATTAACCCTAACTAGAACAGGTCAGGTTTACTAACCCTAACTAGAACAGGTCATTATTAACCCTAACTAGAACAGGTCATTTATTAACCCTAACTAGAACAGGTCATTATTAACCCTAACTAGAACAGGTCATTATTAACCCTAACTAGAACAGGTCATTATTAACCCTAACTAGAACAGGTCATTATTAACCCTAACTAGAACAGGTCATTATTAACCCTAACTAGAACAGGTCATTATTAACCCTAACTAGAACAGGTCAGGTTTATTAACCCTAACTAGAACAGGTCAGGTTTATTAACCCTAACTAGAACAGGTCATTATTAACCCTAACTAGAACAGGTCATTATTAACCCTAACTAGAACAGGTCAGGTTTATTAACCCTAACTAGAACAGGTCAGTTTATTAACCCTAACTAGAACAGGTCATTATTAACCCTAACTAGAACAGGTCATTATTAACCCTAACTAGAACAGGTCATTATTAACCCTAACTAGAACAGGTCATTATTAACCCTAACTAGAACAGGTCAGGTTTACTAACCCTAACTAGAACAGGTCATTATTAACCCTAACTAGAACAGGTCAGGTTTATTAACCCTAACTAGAACAGGTCATTATTAACCCTAACTAGAACAGGTCATTATTAACCCTAACTAGAACAGGTCATTATTAACCCTAACTAGAACAGGTCATTATTAACCCTAACTAGAACAGGTCATTATTAACCCTAACTAGAACAGGTCATTATTAACCCTAACTAGAACAGGTCATTATTAACCCTAACTAGAACAGGTCATTATTAACCCTAACTAGAACAGGTCAGGTTTACTAACCCTAACTAGAACAGGTCATTATTAACCCTAACTAGAACAGGTCATTATTAACCCTAACTAGAACAGGTCAGGTTTATTAACCCTAACTAGAACAGGTCATTATTAACCCTAACTAGAACAGGTCATTACTAACCCTAACTAGAACAGGTCATTATTAACCCTAACTAGAACAGGTCATTATTAACCCTAACTAGAACAGGTCATTATTAACCCTAACTAGAACAGGTCATTATTAACCCTAACTAGAACAGGTCATTATTAACCCTAACTAGAACAGGTCATTATTAACCCTAACTAGAACAGGTCAGGTTTATTAACCCTAACTAGAACAGGTCATTATTAACCCTAACTAGAACAGGTCATTATTAACCCTAACTAGAACAGGTCAGGTTTACTAACCCTAACTAGAACAGGTCAGGTTTATTAACCCTAACTAGAACAGGTCATTATTAACCCTAACTAGAACAGGTCATTATTAACCCTAACTAGAACAGGTCATTATTAACCCTAACTAGAACAGGTCATTATTAACCCTAACTAGAACAGGTCAGGTTTACTAACCCTAACTAGAACAGGTCAGGTTTATTAACCCTAACTAGAACAGGTCATTATTAACCCTAACTAGAACAGGTCATTATTAACCCTAACTAGAACAGGTCATTATTAACCCTAACTAGAACAGGTCAGTTATTAACCCTAACTAGAACAGGTCATTATTAACCCTAACTAGAACAGGTCATTATTAACCCTAACTAGAACAGGTCAGGTTTACTAACCCTAACTAGAACAGGTCATTATTAACCCTAACTAGAACAGGTCATTATTAACCCTAACTAGAACAGGTCATTATTAACCCTAACTAGAACAGGTCATTATTAACCCTAACTAGAACAGGTCATTATTAACCCTAACTAGAACAGGTCATTATTAACCCTAACTAGAACAGGTCAGGTTTATTAACCCTAACTAGAACAGGTCATTATTAACCCTAACTAGAACAGGTCATTATTAACCCTAACTAGAACAGGTCAGGTTTATTAACCCTAACTAGAACAGGTCATTATTAACCCTAACTAGAACAGGTCAGGTTTACTAACCCTAACTAGAACAGGTCAGGTTTACTAACCCTAACTAGAACAGGTCAGGTTTATTAACCCTAACTAGAACAGGTCATTATTAACCCTAACTAGAACAGGTCATTATTAACCCTAACTAGAACAGGTCATTATTAACCCTAACTAGAACAGGTCATTATTAACCCTAACTAGAACAGGTCATTATTAACCCTAACTAGAACAGGTCATTATTAACCCTAACTAGAACAGGTCATTATTAACCCTAACTAGAACAGGTCATTATTAACCCTAACTAGAACAGGTCATTATTAACCCTAACTAGAACAGGTCATTATTAACCCTAACTAGAACAGGTCATTATTAACCCTAACTAGAACAGGTCAGTTTATTAACCCTAACTAGAACAGGTCATTATTAACCCTAACTAGAACAGGTCATTACTAACCCTAACTAGAACAGGTCATTATTAACCCTAACTAGAACAGGTCATTATTAACCCTAACTGAACAGGTCATTATTAACCTAACTAGAACAGGTCATTATTAACCCTAACTAGAACAGGTCAGGTTTATTAACCCTAACTAGAACAGGTCATTATTAACCCTAACTAGAACAGGTCATTATTAACCCTAACTAGAACAGGTCACATAGCACTAACTAGAACAGGTCAGGTTTATTAACCCTAACTAGAACAGGTCATTATTAACCCTAACTAGAACAGGTCATTATTAACCCTAACTAGAACAGGTCATTATTAACCCTAACTAGAACAGGTCATTATTAACCCTAACTAGAACAGGTCATTATTAACCCTAACTAGAACAGGTCAGGTTATTAACCCTAACTAGAACAGGTCATTATTAACCCTAACTAGAACAGGTCAGGTTTATTAACCCTAACTAGAACAGGTCAGGTTTATTAACCCTAACTAGAACAGGTCAGGTTTATTAACCCTAACTAGAACAGGTCATTATTAACCCTAACTAGAACAGGTCATTATTAACCCTAACTAGAACAGGTCATTATTAACCCTAACTAGAACAGGTCATTATTAACCCTAACTAGAACAGGTCATTATTAACCCTAACTAGAACAGGTCAGGTTTATTAACCCTAACTAGAACAGGTCAGGTTTACTAACCCTAACTAGAACAGGTCATTATTAACCCTAACTAGAACAGGTCATTATTAACCCTAACTAGAACAGGTCAGGTTTATTAACCCTAACTAGAACAGGTCATTATTAACCCTAACTAGAACAGGTCATTATTAACCCTAACTAGAACAGGTCATTATTAACCCTAACTAGAACAGGTCATTACTAACCCTAACTAGAACAGGTCATTACTAACCCTAACTAGAACAGGTCATTATTAACCCTAACTAGAACAGGTCATTATTAACCCTAACTAGAACAGGTCATTATTAACCCTAACTAGAACAGGTCATTATTAACCCTAACTAGAACAGGTCAGGTTTATTAACCCTAACTAGAACAGGTCATTACTAACCCTAACTAGAACAGGTCATTATTAACCCTAACTAGAACAGGTCATTATTAACCCTAACTAGAACAGGTCATTATTAACCCTAACTAGAACAGGTCAGGTTATTAACCCTAACTAGAACAGGTCAGGTTTATTAACCCTAACTAGAACAGGTCATTATTAACCCTAACTAGAACAGGTCATTATTAACCCTAACTAGAACAGGTCATTATTAACCCTAACTAGAACAGGTCATTATTAACCCTAACTAGAACAGGTCATTATTAACCCTAACTAGAACAGGTCATTATTAACCCTAACTAGAACAGGTCATTATTAACCCTAACTAGAACAGGTCATTATTAACCCTAACTAGAACAGGTCATTATTAAAACTAGAACAGGTCATTATTAACCCTAACTAGAACAGGTCATTATTAACCCTAACTAGAACAGGTCATTATTAACCCTAACTAGAACAGGTCATTATTAACCCTAACTAGAACAGGTCATTATTAACCCTAACTAGAACAGGTCATTATTAACCCTAACTAGAACAGGTCATTATTAACCCTAACTAGAACAGGTCAGGTTTATTAACCCTAACTAGAACAGGTCATTATTAACCCTAACTAGAACAGGTCATTATTAACCCTAACTAGAACAGGTCATTATTAACCCTAACTAGAACAGGTCATTATTAACCCTAACTAGAACAGGTCATTATTAACCCTAACTAGAACAGGTCATTATTAACCCTAACTAGAACAGGTCATTATTAACCCTAACTAGAACAGGTCAGGTTTATTAACCCTAACTAGAACAGGTCAGGTTTATTAACCCTAACTAGAACAGGTCATTATTAACCCTAACTAGAACAGGTCATTATTAACCCTAACTAGAACAGGTCATTATTAACCCTAACTAGAACAGGTCATTATTAACCCTAACTAGAACAGGTCATTATTAACCCTAACTAGAACAGGTCATTATTAACCCTAACTAGAACAGGTCATTATTAACTAACTAGAACAGCTAACTAGAACAGGTCATTATTAACCCTAACTAGAACAGGTCATTATTAACCCTAACTAGAACAGGTCATTATTAACCCTAACTAGAACAGGTCATTATTAACCCTAACTAGAACAGGTCATTATTAACCCTAACTAGAACAGGTCAGGTTTATTAACCCTAACTAGAACAGGTCATTATTAACCCTAACTAGAACAGGTCATTATTAACCCTAACTAGAACAGGTCAGGTTTACTAACCCTAACTAGAACAGGTCAGTTATTAACCCTAACTAGAACAGGTCATTATTAACCCTAACTAGAACAGGTCATTATTAACCCTAACTAGAACAGGTCATTATTAACCCTAACTAGAACAGGTCATTATTAACCCTAACTAGAACAGGTCAGTTATTAACCCTAACTAGAACAGGTCAGGTTTATTAACCCTAACTAGAACAGGTCATTATTAACCCTAACTAGAACAGGTCATTATTAACCCTAACTAGAACAGGTCATTATTAACCCTAACTAGAACAGGTCAGGTTTATTAACCCTAACTAGAACAGGTCATTATTAACCCTAACTAGAACAGGTCATTATTAACCCTAACTAGAACAGGTCA
>NW_025755742.1:0-7417 GCF_021184085.1 Oncorhynchus gorbuscha
GGGCTGAGTCACTGGCTTACTGGTGTTCTTCCATGCCTTCCCTAGGAGGGGTGTATCCCTTGAGTGGGTTGAGTCACTGGCTTACTGGTGTTCTTCCATGCCTTCCCTAGGAGGGGTGTATCACTTGAGTGGGTTGAGTCACTGGCTTACTGGTGTTCTTCCATGCCTTCCCTAGGAGGGGTGTATCACTTGAGTGGGCTGAGTCACTGGCTTACTGGTGTTCTTCCATGCCTTCCCTAGGAGGGGTGTATCACTTGAGTGGGCTGAGTCACTGGCTTACTGGTGTTCTTCCATGCCTTCCCTAGGAGGGGTGTGTCCCTTGAGTGGGTTGAGTCACTGGCTTACTGGTGTTCTTCCATGCCTTCCCTAGGAGGGGTGTGTCCCTTGAGTGGGTTGAGTCACTGGCTTACTGGTGTTCTTCCATGCCTTCCCTAGGAGGGGTGTGTCCCTTGAGTGGGTTGAGTCACTGGCTTACTGGTGTTCTTCCATGCCTTCCCTAGGAGGGGTGTATCCCTTGAGTGGGTTGAGTCACTGGCTTACTGGTGTTCTTCCATGCCTTCCCTAGGAGGGGTGTGTCCCTTGAGTGGGTTGAGTCACTGGCTTACTGGTGTTCTTCCATGCCTTCCCTAGGAGGGGTGTATCCCTTGAGTGGGTTGAGTCACTGGCTTACTGGTGTTCTTCCATGCCTTCCCTAGGAGGGGTGTATCCCTTGAGTGGGTTGAGTCACTGGCTTACTGGTGTTCTTCCATGCCTTCCCTAGGAGGGGTGTGTCCCTTGAGTGGGCTGAGTCACTGGCTTACTGGTGTTCTTCCATGCCTTCCCTAGGAGGGGTGTATCCCTTGAGTGGGCTGAGTCACTGGCTTACTGGTGTTCTTCCATGCCTTCCCTAGGAGGGGTGTATCCCTTGAGTGGGTTGAGTCACTGGCTTACTGGTGTTCTTCCATGCCTTCCCTAGGAGGGGTGTGTCCCTTGAGTGGGTTGAGTCACTGGCTTACTGGTGTTCTTCCATGCCTTCCCTAGGAGGGGTGTATCCCTTGAGTGGGTTGAGTCACTGGCTTACTGGTGTTCTTCCATGCCTTCCCTAGGAGGGGTGTATCCCTTGAGTGGGTTGAGTCACTGGCTTACTGGTGTTCTTCCATGCCTTCCCTAGGAGGGGTGTGTCCCTTGAGTGGGTTGAGTCACTGGCTTACTGGTGTTCTTCCATGCCTTCCCTAGGAGGGGTGTGTCCCTTGAGTGGGTTGAGTCACTGGCTTACTGGTGTTCTTCCATGCCTTCCCTAGGAGGGGTGTGTCCCTTGAGTGGGTTGAGTCACTGGCTTACTGGTGTTCTTCCATGCCTTCCCTAGGAGGGGTGTGTCCCTTGAGTGGGTTGAGTCACTGGCTTACTGGTGTTCTTCCATGCCTTCCCTAGGAGGGGTGTGTCCCTTGAGTGGGTTGAGTCACTGGCTTACTGGTGTTCTTCCATGCCTTCCCTAGGAGGGGTGTGTCCCTTGAGTGGGTTGAGTCACTGGCTTACTGGTGTTCTTCCATGCCTTCCCTAGGAGGGGTGTGTCCCTTGAGTGGGCTGAGTCACTGGCTTACTGGTGTTCTTCCATGCCTTCCCTAGGAGGGGTGTGTCCCTTGAGTGGGCTGAGTCACTGGCTTACTGGTGTTCTTCCATGCCTTCCCTAGGAGGGGTGTGTCCCTTGAGTGGGCTGAGTCACTGGCTTACTGGTGTTCTTCCATGCCTTCCCTAGGAGGGGTGTGTCCCTTGAGTGGGTTGAGTCACTGGCTTACTGGTGTTCTTCCATGCCTTCCCTAGGAGGGGTGTGTCCCTTGAGTGGGTTGAGTCACTGGCTTACTGGTGTTCTTCCATGCCTTCCCTAGGAGGGGTGTGTCCCTTGAGTGGGTTGAGTCACTGGCTTACTGGTGTTCTTCCATGCCTTCCCTAGGAGGGGTGTGTCCCTTGAGTGGGTTGAGTCACTGGCTTACTGGTGTTCTTCCATGCCTTCCCTAGGAGGGGTGTGTCCCTTGAGTGGGCTGAGTCACTGGCTGGTCAGCCCAGTGCCTTCCCCTAGGAGGGGTGTGTCACTTGAGTGGTTGAGTCAGTCACTGTTTACTGGTGTTCTTCCATGCCTTCCTAGGAGGGGTGTGTCCCTTGAGTGGGTTGAGTCACTGGCTTACTGGTGTTCTTCCATGCCTTCCCTAGGAGGGGTGTGTCCCTTGAGTGGGTTGAGTCACTGGCTTACTGGTGTTCTTCCATGCCTTCCCTAGGAGGGGGTGTGTCCCTTGAGTGGGGTTGGAGTCACTGGTTTACTGGTGTTCTTCCATGCCTTCCTAGGGAGTGGGGTGTGTCTCCTTGAGAGTGGGTTGAGTCACTGGCTTACTGGTGTTCTTCCATGCCTTCCTAGGAGGGGTGTGTCCCTTGAGTGGGTTGAATCACTGGCTTACTGGTGTTCTTCCATGCCTTCCCTAGAGGGGTGTGTCCTTGAGTGGGCTGGAGTCACTGGGCTTACTGGTGTTCTTCCATGCTTCCCTAGAGGTGTATCCCTGAGTGGGTTGAGTCACTGGCTTACTGGTGTTCTTCCATGCCTTCCCTAGGAGGGGGCTGAGTCACTGGCTTACTGGTGTTCTTCCATGCCTTCCCTAGGAGGGGTGTGTCCTGAGTGGGGTTGAGTCACTGGCTTACTGGTGTTCTTCCATGCCTTCCTAGGAGGGGTGTTTCCTGAGTGGGTTGAGTCACTGGCTTACTGGTGTTCTTCCATGCCTTCCCTAGGAGGGGTGTTTCCCTAAGAGGGGTTGAGTCACTGGCTTACTGGTGTTCTTCCATGCCTTCCCTAGGAGGGGTGTGTCCTTGAGTGGGCTGAGCTCACTGGCTTACTGGTGTTCTTCCCATGCCTTCCCTAGGAGGGGTGTGTCCCTTGAGTGGGTTGAGTCACTGGCTTACTGGTGTTCTTCCATGCCTTCCCTAGGAGGGGTGTGTCCCTAGGAGGGGTGTGTCCCTAGGAGGGGTGTGTCCCTAGGAGGGGTGTGTCCCTAGGAGGGTGTGTCCCTAGGAGGGGTGTGTCCCTAGGAGGGGTGTGTCCCTAGGAGGGGTGTGTCCCTAGGAGGGGGTGTGTCCCTAGGAGGGTGTGTCCCTAGGAGGGGTGTGTCCCTGATGTGATCTTCTTGTTCAGGTTGGTTCCCCCCCCCCCTTTGGGTTTGTGCCGTGGGGAAGATCTTCGTGGGCTATACTCGGCCTTGTCTCAGGATGGTAAGTTGGTGGTTGAAGATATCCCTCTAGTGGTGTGGGGGCTGTGCTTTGGTACAGGTTGGCCCTGTCCGGGGATATCGGACAGGGCCACAGCGTCTCCCGACCCCGCCTGTCTCATCCTCCAGTATCTATGCTACAATAGTTTATGTGTCGTGGGGCTAGGGTCAATCTGTTATATCTGGTGTAATTTTCCTGTCTCATCCTCCAGTATCTATGCTACAATAGTTTACGTGTCGTGGGGCTAGGGTCAATCTGTTATATCTGGTGTAATTTTCCTGTCTCATCCTCCAGTATCTATGCTACAATAGTTTACGTGTCGTGGGGCTAGGGTAAATCTGTTACATCTGGTGTAATTTTCCTGTCTCATCCTCCAGTATCTATGCTACAATAGTTTACGTGTCGTGGGGCTAGGGTCAATCTGTTATATCTGGTGTAATTTTCCTGTCTCATCCGGTGTCCTGTATGAATTTAAGCTCCCTCTAATTCTCTCTCCCTCCCCTCCCTGAGGACCTGAGCCCTGGAACCATGCCTCAGGACTATCTGGCCTGATGACTCCTTGCAGTCCCCAGTCCACCTGGCCGTGCTGCTGCTCCAGTTTCAACTGTTATGCCTGCGGCTATGGAACTCTGACCTGTTCACCGGACGTGCTACCTGTCCCAGACCTGCTGTTTTTGACTCTCTCACTCTACCGGACCTGCTGTCTCTAACTCCGAATGATTGGCTATGAAAAGCCAACTGACATTTACTGAGGTGCTGACCTGTTGCACCCTCTACAACCACTGTGATTATTATTATCTGACCCTGCTGGTCATCTATGAACATTTGAACATCTTGGCCATGTTCTGTTATAATCTCCACCCGGCACAGCCAGAAGAGGACTGGCCCACCCCACATAGCCTGGTTCCTCTCTAGGTTTCTTCCTAGGTTTTGGCCTTTCTAGGGAGTTTTTCCTAGCCACAGTGCTTCTACATCGGCATTGCTTGCTGTTTGGGGGTTTTAGGCTGGGTTTCTGTACAGCACTTTGAGATATCAGCTGATGTACGAAGGGCTTTATAAATACATTTGATTGATTGATATTATTACTGTTTGCTCTGTCAATATTAGGAATGTGTTCTTAATATTTTGTACACTAAAGTGTATATTGGTGTTAAACTGTTAAACCCATAAACCTCTCAGTGAACCACTGGTTTAATAACAACATTCATATCCAATGACTGGAGTTCTGACACATTTGGGCTCAACCTGCCCAGTATGTAAAATACTAAGTTTGCTCAATTAAACCACTGACAAATGTTGGATTTGTGTTGCTATATTGTTTTAGAAATGAATGTCTATGTACTGCTACTGAGGACAGAGTAGAATATGTAGAATGTCAATGCACTGTGAATGAATGTAGTAATTACATACATCAGGGAGCTGGGGAAACTGGTCAGGGCTCCGTAGCCGCAGGCAGAACAGTTGAAACGCCATTTCCACGCACCGTATGTAGACTTTTTTCCCTATTGTGTGATTGACTGTACGTTTTGTTTATTCCATGTGTAACTCTGTGTTGTTGTATGTGTCGAACTACTTTGCTTTATTTTGGCCAGGTCGCAATTGTAAATGAGAACTTGTTCTCAACTAGCCTTCCTTGGTTAAATAAAGGTGAAATAAATATATTTATTTTTAAATTGTTAGATTGTTTTTGAAATTAATTGTCTACGTACTGCTACTGAGGACAGAGTAGAATATGTTGAATATCAATGCACTGTGAATTAATGTAGTAATTACACACATCAGTTAAAACAACTGCTGGGCGAAATAAATGGAAAAGGGATTAATTCCGTCAAGCAGTTTGATAGAAAACATATTGCAGTCGAGTGTAGATACTATCAATGTTGTGTTTGTGTACCATCTGTCTTTAAGCTAATTATTATGGAACCAGAATAAGGGGCTTTGCGTCCCAAATGGCCCCCTATAACCCAATGTAGTGCACTACTTTTGACCTAGGTCAATAGGGATCTGGTTAAAAGCAGTGCACTACATAGATCATAAAGGTTACCGACAGAGACAGAAACAGTCGTACGTTCCACTGCTCTCTGCAACCCGTTCACACTTCATTTCTATACACTAAATGTATTTACCAACGTGTCGTCTCCAGACTTCTAGGAGCCTTTGTGTGTTTATCTCGGGAAGAGGTTTTTGGGGTAAAAAGCAGGAGACACATTTTCTGTCTCGTATCAATAAATATCTCCAAAAAGCAGAATCGAATCTTGTGTGCACTAGCTATCTGGACTGTCTGTCACCACAGAGTACATGTGTATTGTCTATGATTACGTCTAGGAGTTTTTATTTGGATTGGATTTCTGCCACGTCCACGAGTCTGATCTGATAACAGATGATAACCGACAGAGAGATTAATGGTGGAGCTATAATCACCAGATGATAACCGACAGAGAGATTAATGGTGGAGCTATAATCATCAGATGATAACCGACAGAGATTAATGGTGGAGCTATAATCATCAGATGATAACCGACAGATGGATTAATGGTAGAGCTATAATCATCAGATGATAACCGACAGAGAGATTAATGGTGGAGCTATAATCACCAGATGATAACCGACAGATGGATTAATGGTAGAGCTATAATCATCAGATGATAACGGACAGAGAGATTAATGGTGGAGCTATAATCACCAGATGATAACCGACAGATGGATTAATGGTGGAGCTATAATCATCAGATGATAACCGACAGAGAGATTAATGGTGGAGCTATAATCATCAGATGATAACCGACAGAGAGATTAATGGTGGAGCTATAATCATCAGATGATAACCGACAGAGAGATTAATGGTGGAGCTATAATCACCAGATGATAACCGACAGATGGGTTAATGGTGGAGCTATAATCATCAGATGATAACCGACAGAGAGATTAATGGTGGAGCTATAATCACCAGATGATAACCGACAGATGGATTAATGGTGGAGCTATAATCACCAGATGATAACCGACAGATGGATTAATGGTGGAGCTATAATCATCAGATGATAACCGACAGATGGATTAATGGTAGAACTATAATCATCAGATGATAACCGACAGAGAGATTAATGGTGGAGCTATAATAATTAGATGATAATAGACAGATGGATTAATGGTGGAGCTATAATCATCAGATGATAACCGACAGATGGATTAATGGTGGAGCTATAATCACCAGATGATAACCGACAGATGGATTAATGGTGGAGCTATAATCATCAGATGATAACCGACAGATGGATTAATGGTGGAGCTATAATCATCAGATGATAACCGACAGAGAGATTAATGGTAGAACTATAATCATCAGATGATAACCGACAGATGGATTAATGGTGGAGCTATAATCACCAGATGTATTTGTTTGGGAAATGACCGGGATGGGTCAATACAGTATAACAGCACATCGAACCATTTCACAGCACATCACCATGTTTACAAATCCACTTGAAAATAACTCTTTACACATTAGAAGAGAAACCAATATGTCATATTCAGTTCACTACAGAATAGAGTATTCTATTACAGAATATTCACTACAGAATAGAGTATTCTATTACAGAATATTCACTACAGAATAGAGTATTCTATTACAGAATATTCACTACAGAATAGAGTATTCTATTACAGAATATTCACTACAGTATAGAGTATTCTATTACAGAATATTCACTACAGAATAGAGTATTCTATTACAGAATATTCACTACCGAATAGAGTATTCTATTACAGAATATTCACTACCGAATAGAGTATTCTATTACAGAATATTCACTACCGAATAGAGTATTCTATTACAGAATATTCACTACCGAATAGAGTATTCTATTACAGAATATTCACTACCGAATAGAGTATTCTATTACAGAATATTCACTACCGAATAGAGTATTCTATTACAGAATATTCACTACAGAATAGAGTATTCTATTACAGAATATTCACTACAGAATAGAGTATTCTATTACAGAATATTCACTACCGAATAGAGTATTCTATTACAGAATATTCACTACCGAATAGAGTATTCTATTACAGAATATTCACTACAGAATAGAGTATTCTATTACAGAATATTCACTACCGAATAGAGTATTCTATTACAGAATATTCACTACCGAATAGAGTATTCTATTACAGAATATTCACTACA
>NW_025755743.1:0-7416 GCF_021184085.1 Oncorhynchus gorbuscha
AGACACTCTTCCACATTCATGGAGGAGACTCTCTCCATGCAGACACCTGTTGTAGATTGTGGTGTGGCTCTGGTGGCCTTTTGTTTGTGCTGGCACCTTTCAACACCCTGCATTATCACATTCATGCATGCAAAACACTCACTTACACTACGGACTACTGATTACACACCATTGGATATTTTCCTTAGTTGCTTTAGTTAATAAATATATCTTTTGTTACCCTTATCTCCACGTTGTCTCCTTATACCGGCTTTGAGCCGGTTCGTGACACAGAGGAGAGGTGTTAGTTACAGAGGAGAGGTGTTAGTTACAGAGGAGAGAGAGGTGTTAGTTACAGAGGAGCCACAGAGGAGAGGTGTTAGTTACAGAGGAGAGAGGTGTTAGTTACAGAGGAGAGGTGTTAGTTACTAAGAGGAGAGGAGAGGTGTTAGTTACAGAGGATATGCAAGGTGTTAGTTACAGAGGAGAGGAGAGGTGTTAGTTACAGAGGAGAGGAGGGTGTTAGTTACAGAGGAGAGGTGTTAGTTACAGAGGAGAGGTGTTAGTTACAGAGGAGAGGTGTTAGTTACAGAGGGAGAGGTGTTAGTTACAGAGGAGAGGAGAGGTGTTAGTTACAGAGGAGAGGAGAGGTGTTAGTTACAGAGGAGAGAGGTGTTAGTTACAGAGGAGAGGTGTTAGTTACAGAGGAGAGGTGTTAGTTACAGAGGAGAGGAGAGGTGTTAGTTACAGAGGAGAGGAGAGGTGTTAGTTACAGAGGAGAGAGAGGTGTTAGTTACAGAGGAGAGGAGAGGTGTTAGTTACAGAGGAGAGGAGAGGTGTTAGTTACAGAGGAGGTGTTAGTTACAGAGAGAGGTGTTAGTTACAGAGGGTGGAGAGGAGAGAGGGTGTTAGTTACAGAGGAGAGGGAGAGGTGTTAGTTACAGAGGAGAGGAGAGGTGTTAGTTACAGAGGTTACAGAGGAGAGGTGTTAGTTACAGAGGAGAGGAGAGGTGTTAGTTACAGAGGAGAGGAGAGGTGTTAGTTACAGAGGAGAGGTGTTAGTTACAGAGGAGAGGAGATGTGTTAGTTACAGAGGGAGAGAGGTGTTAGTTACAGAGGAGAGGTGTTGAGGAGAGGAGAGGTGTTAGTTACAGAGGAGAGGAGAGGTGTTAGTTACAGAGGAGATGAGGGTGTTAGTTACAGAGGAGAGGAGAGGTGTTAGTTACAGAGGAGAGGTGTTAGTTACAGAGGAGGAGGTGTTAGTTACAGAGGAGAGGTGTTAGTTACAGAGAGGTGTTAGTTACAGAGGAGAGGAGGTGTTAGTTACAGAGGAGAGGAGAGGTGTTAGTTACAGAGAGAGGTGTTAGTTACAGAGGAGAGGTGTTAGTTACAGAGGAGAGGAGGTGTTAGTTACAGAGGAGAGGTGTTAGTTACAGAGGGAGAGGAGAGGTGTTAGTTACAGAGGAGAGGAGAGGTGTTAGTTACAGAGAGGAGAGGTGTTAGTTACAGAGGAGAGGAGAGGTGTTAGTTACAGAGGAGAAGGTGTTAGTTACAGAGGAGAGGAGGTGTTAGTTACAGAGGAGTGGGGAGAGGTGTTAGTTACAGAGGAGAGGTGTTAGTTACAGAGGAGAGGGAGGTGTTAGTTACAGAGGAGAGAGAGGTGTTAGTTACAGAGAGGTGTTAGAGAGAGAGGTGTTAGTTACAGAGGTGTTAGTTACAGAGGAGGTGTTAGTTACAGAGGAGAGGAGGTGTTAGTTACAGAGGAGAGGAGAGGTGTTAGTTACAGAGGAGAGGTGTTAGTTACAGAGGAGAGGAGAGGTGTTAGTTACAGAGGAGAGGAGAGGTGTTAGTTACAGAGGAGAGGAGAGGTGTTAGTTACAGAGGAGAGGTGTTAGTTACAGAGGAGAGGTGTTAGTTACAGAGGAGAAGGTGTTAGTTACAGAGGAGAGGAGAGGTGTTAGTTACAGAGGAGGAGAGCTGTTAGTTACAGAGGAGAAGGAGAGCTGTTAGTTACAGGGAGAGGAGGTGTTAGTTACAGAGGAGAGGGAGGTGTTAGTTACAGAGGAGAGGAGAGGTGTTAGTTACAGAGGGAGGTGTTAGTTACAGAGGAGAGTGTGTTAGTTACAGAGGAGGTGTTAGTTACAGAGGAGAGGAGAATGTTAGTTACAGAGGAGAGGTGTTAGTTACAGAGGAGAGGTGTTAGTTACAGAGGAGAGGTGTTAGTTACAGAGGAGAGGTGTTAGTTACAGAGGAGGTGTTAGTTACAGAGGAGAGGAGAGGTGTTAGTTACAGAGGAGAGGTGTTAGTTACAGAGGAGAGGTGTTAGTTACTGAAGGAGAGGTGTTAGTTACAGAGGAGAGGAGAGGTGTTAGTTACAGAGGAGAGGAGAGGTGTTAGTTACAGAGGAGAGGAGGTGTTAGTTACAGAGGAGAGGTGTTAGTTACAGAGGAGAGGAGAGGTGTTAGTTACAGAGGAGAGGAGAGGTGTTAGTTACAGAGGAGAGGTGTTAGTTACAGAGGAGAGGTGTTAGTTACAGTTACAGAGGAGAGGTGTTAGTTACAGAGAGAGGTGTTAGTTACAGAGGAGAGAGGAGAGGTGTTAGTTACAGAAGGAGAGGAGAGGTGTTAGTTACAGAGGAGAGGAGGTGTTAGTTACAGAGGAGAGGTGTTAGTTACAGAGGAGAGGTGTTAGTTACAGAGGAGAGAGAGGTGTTAGTTACAGAGGAGAGGAGGTGTTAGTTACAGAGGAGAGAGAGGTGTTAGTTACAGAGGAGAGGAGGTGTTAGTTACAGAGGAGAGGAGAGGTGTTAGTTACAGAGGAGAGAGGTGTTAGTTACAGAGGGAGGTGTTAGTTACAGAGGAGAGGTGTTAGTTACAGAGGAGAGGAGGGGTGTTGGTTACAGAGGAGGAGAAGTGTTAGTTACAGAGGAGAGGAGAGGTGTTAGTTACAGAGGAGAGGTGTTAGTTACAGAGGAGAGGAGGTGTTAGTTGAGAGAGAGGTGTTAGTTACAGAGGAGAAGGAAGTGTTAGTTACAGAGGAGAGGTGTTAGTTACAGAGAGAGGAGAGGTGTTAGTTACAGAGGAAGGTGTTAGTTACAGAGAGGAGAGAGGTGTTAGTTACAGAAGAGGAGAGGAGAGGTGATAGTTACCAGAGAGGAGGTGTTGGTTACAGAGGAGAGGAGAGGTGTTAGTTACAGAGGAGAGGAGGTGTTAGTTACAGAGGGAGAGGTGTTAGTTACAGAGGAGAGGTGTTTAGTTACAGAGGAGGTGTTAGTTACAGAGGAGAGGAGAAGTGTTAGTTACAGAGGAGAGGTGTTAGTTACAGAGAGGTGTTAGTTACAGAGGAGAGGGGTGTTAGTTACAGAGGAGGTGTTAGTTACAGAGGAGAGGTGTTAGTTACAGAGGAGAGGAGGTGTTAGTTGCAGAGGAGAGGAAGAGGTGTTAGTTACAGAGGAGAGGAAGGTGTTAGTTACAGAGGAGAGGGGAGAGGTGTTAGTTACAGAGGAGGAGAGGTGTTAGTTACAGAGGGAGAAGGTGTTAGTTACAGAGGGAGGAGGTGTTAGTTACAGAGGAGGAGGTGTTAGTTACAGAGGGAGAGAGGTGTTAGTTACAGAGGAGGTGTTAGTTACAGAGGAGAGGAAGGTGTTAGTTACAGAGGGAGGAGGTGTTAGTTACAGAGAGGAAGGTGTTAGTTACAGAGGAGAGTGTGTTAGAGGTTTGTTACAGAGGAGAGGAGAGGTGTTAGTTACAGAGAAGGAAGGTGTTAGTTACAGAGGAAGGTGTTAGTTACAGAGGGAGGTGTTAGTTACAGAGGAGAGGTGTTGAATTTGGAGAGGAGAGGAGAGGGTGTTAGTTACAGAGGAGAGGAGAGGTGTTGGTTACAGAGGAGAGGTGTTAGTTACAGAGGAGAGGAGGTGTTAGTTACAGAGGAGGTGTTGGTTGAGGAGAGAGAGCTGTTAGTTACAGAGGAGGAGAGGTGTTAGTTACAGAGGAGAGGAGAGGTGTTAGTTACAGAGGAGAGGTGTTAGTTACAGAGGAGAGGAGAGGTGTTAGTTACAGAGGAGAGGTGTTAGTTACAGAGGAGAGGTGTTAGTTACAGAGGAGAGGTGTTAGTTACAGAGGAGAGGTGTTAGTTACAGAGGAGAGGAGAGGTGTTAGTTACAGAGGAGGAGAGGTGTTAGTTACAGAGGAGAGGTGTTAGTTACCAGGAGGGAGAGGTGACTTAGTTACAGAGGAGGTGTTAATTACAGAGGAGAGGTGTTGAATTTAGAGGAGAGGAGTTACAGAGGAGAGGAGAGGTGTTAGTTACAGAGGAGAGGAGAGGAGAGGAGAGGTGTTAGTTACAGAGGAGAGGTGTTAGTTACAGGAGAGGAGGTGTTAGTTACAGAGGAGAGGTGTTAGTTACAGAGGAGAGGTGTTAGTTACAGAGAGAGGTGTTAGTTACAGAGGGAGGAGGTGTTAGTTATAGAGGAGAGAGGAGAGGTGTTAGTTACAGAGGAGAGGAGAGGTGTTAGTTACAGAGGAGGGAGAGGTGTTAGTTACAGGAGAGGAGAGGTGTTAGTTACAGAGGAGAGGAGAGGGGTGTTAGTTACAGAGGAGAGGAGAGGTGTTAGTTGAGGTGTTAGTTACAGAGGGAGAGGAGAGGGAGAGGAGAGGTGTTAGTTACAGAGGAGAGGTGTTAGTTACAGAGGAGAGGAGAGGTGTTAGTTACAGAGGAGAGGTGTTAGTTACAGAGGAGAGGTAATTGTTAGTTACAGAGGAGAGAGAGGTGTTAGGTTGGCAGAGGAGAGGTGTTAGTTACAGAGGAGAGGTGGTGTTAGTTACAGAGTGAGATAGAGAGGTGTTAGTTACAGAGAAGGTGTTAGTTACAGAGAGAGGTGTTAGTTACAGAGGAGAGGTGTTAGTTACAGAGGAGAGGTGTTAGTTACAGAGGAGAGGTGTTAGTTACAGAGGAGAGGAGAGGTGTTAGTTACAGAGAGGTGTTAGTTACAGAGGAGGTGTTAGTTGCAGGTGTTAGTTACAGAGAGGAGGGGGTGTTAGTTACAGAGAGAGGTGTTAGTTACAGAAGGAGGAGAGGTGTTAGTTACAGAGAGAGAGAGGTGTTAGTTACAAGAAGGAGAGGAGAGGAGAGGTGTTAGTTACAGAGGAGAGGTGTTAGTTACAGAGGAGAGGAGAGGTGTTAGTTACAGAGAGAGGAGAGGAGGGTGTTAGTTACAGAGGAGAGGAGAGGTGTTAGTTACAGAGAGGAGGTGTTAGTTACAGAGAGAGGGAGAGGTGTTAGTTACAGAGGAGAGGAGAGGTGTTAGTTACAGAGGAGAGGAGAGGTGTTAGTTACAGAGGGAGAGAGAGGTGTTAGTTACAGAGGAGAGGAGAGGTGTTAGTTACAGAGGAGAGAGAGAGGTGTTAGTTACAGAGAGAGGAGGTGTTAGTTACAGAGGAGAGGTGTTGCTAGTTACAGAGGAGAGGAGAGATGTTAGTTACAGAGTGTTAGTTACAGAGGGAGGAGGTGTTAGTTACAGAGGGGAGGAGAGGTGTTAGTTACAGAGGAGAGGAGAGGTGTTAGTTATAGAGGAGGAGGAGAGTTACAGAGGAGAGAGGAGAGAGAGGTGTTAGTTACAGAGAGAGGTGTTAGTTACAGAGGAGAGGAGGAGAGGTGTTAGTTACAGAGGAGAGGTGTTAGTTACAGAGGAGAGGTGTTAGTTACAGAGGAGAGGAGAGGTGGGAGTTACAGAGGAGAGGAGAGGTGTTAGTTACAGAGAGGGAGAGGTGTTAGTTACAGAGGAGAGGTGTTAGTTACAGAGGAGAGGTGTTAGTTACAGAGGAGAGGAGAGGTGTTAGTTACAGAGGAGAGGAGAGGTGTTAGTTACAGAGGAGAGGAGAGTGTTAGTTACAGAGGAGAAGTGTTAGTTACAGAGGAGAGGTGTTAGTTACAGAGAGGTGTTAGTTACAGAGAGGAGAGGTGTTAGTTACAGAGGAGAGGTGTTAGTTACAGGAAGGAGGTGTTAGTTACAGAGGAGAGGTGTTGGTTACAGAGAGGTGTTAGTTACAGAGGAGAGGTGTTAGTTACAGAGGAGAGGAGGTGGTAATTTACAGAGGAGAGAGAGGTGTTAGTTACAGAGGAGAGAGAGGTGTTAGTTACAGAGGAGAGGAAGGTGTTAGTTACAGAGGAGGAGAGGTGTTAGTTACAGAGGAGAGGAGAGGTGTTAAGTTACAGAGGAGAGGTGTTAGTTACAGAGGAGAGGTGTTAGTTACAGAGGAGAGAGATGTGTTAGTTACAGAGGAGAGGAGAGGTGTTAGTTACAGAGGAGAGGTGTTAGTTACAGAGAGGGGTGTTAGTTACAGAGGAGAGGTGTTAGTTACAGAGGAGAGGAGAGGTGTTAGTTACAGAGGAGAGGAGAGGTGTTAGTTACAGAGGAGAGGTGTTAGTTACAGAGGAGAGGTGTTAGTTACAGAGGAGAGGTGTTAGTTACAGAGGAGAGGAGAGGTGTTAGTTACAGAGGAGAGGTGTTAGTTACAGAGGAGAGGTGTTAGTTACAGAGGAGAGGAGAGGTGTTAGTTACAGAGGAGAGGTGTTAGTTACAGAGGAGAGGTGTTAGTTACAGAGGAGAGGAGAGGTGTTAGTTACAGAGGAGAGGAGAGGTGTTAGTTACAGAGGAGAGGAAGGTGTTAGTTACAGAGGAGAGGTGTTAGTTACAGAGGAGAGGTGTTAGTTACAGAGGAGAGGAGAGGTGTTAGTTACAGAGGAGAGGAGAGGTGTTAGTTACAGAGGAGAGGAGAGGTGTTAGTTACAGAGGAGAGGAGAGGTGTTAGTTACAGAGGAGAGGAGAGGTGTTAGTTACAGAGGAGAGGAGAGGTGTTAGTTACAGAGGAGAGGAGAGGTGTTAGTTACAGAGGAGAGGAGAGGTGTTAGTTACAGAGGAGAGGAGAGGTGTTAGTTACAGAGGAGAGGAGGTGTTAGTTACAGAGGAGAGTGTTAGTTACAGAGGAGAGGAGAGGTGTTAGTTACAGAGGAGAGGAGAGGTGTTAGTTACAGAGGAGAGGTGTTAGTTACAGAGAGAGAGTGTGTTAGTTACAGAGGAGAGGAGAGGTGTTAGTTACAGAGGAGAGGAGAGGTGTTAGTTACAGAGGGAGAGGTGTTAGTTACAGAGGAGAAGGTGTTAGTTACAGAGAGGAGAGGAGGTGTTAGTTACAGAGGAGAGGAGAGGTGTTAGTTACAGAGGAAGGGAGAGGTGTTAGTTACAGAGGAGAGGTGTTAGTTGCAGAGGAGAGGTGGGCGTCAGTTACGGAGAGAGAGGTGTTAGTTACAGAGAGAGAGGAGAGGAGGAGAGCACAGAGGAGAGGAGAGGTGTTAGTTGCAGAGGAGAGGTGTTAGCATACAGAGTGAGGTGTTAGTTACAGAGGAGAGGAGAGGTGTTAGTTACAGAGGAGAGGTGTTAGT
>NW_025755744.1:0-7415 GCF_021184085.1 Oncorhynchus gorbuscha
GCCTGGGTATATATTAATGCCCTGGGTTTATATAATGCCTGGGTATATATTAATGCCCTGGTTTATATAATGCCTGGGTATATATTAATGCCCACAAGGTTTATATAATACCTGGGTTTATATAATGCCTGAGTTTATATTAATGCCTGGGTTTTATATTAATGACCTGGGTTTATATAATGATCTGGATTTATATAATGACCTGGGTTTATATAATGACCTGGTATATAATGATCTGGGTTTATATAATGATCTGGGTTTATATAATGCCTGGGTATTTAAAATGCCTGGGTAAACATTAGCTGAAGTAGACTTTAAAAAACAGGGAGATCTGATAGAGCTGAATTGAACCTGTTGCTGTCAACTTATCCACCATGTCTTCTGTGAGTGTCTTGTCTCAACCTCAAATGACACTATTGGGAAGACCAGCATTTTACTGAGGGTTGAAGTTTTCAGATCAACCCGTTGAGCATGTTTTTGTCCAGGACTATAGGTTTATATGTGTCGTGGAAACCAGTATTCAATGTAGAGAACAAGAGAAGAATGTGTAGAATTCAACACTTCTATTACATAAAATAACTGTAGAATTTGAATGGTTTGGTTATCGAAAATAATGTAGAATTTCAACAGTTCTGTTATAGATAATAATGTAGAATTTGAACTGTTCTTTTATAGAAACTAATGTAGAATTTCAACAGTTCTGTTCTAGAAACTAATGTAGAATTTCAACAGTTGTGATATAAAATCCAATGTAGAATTTCAACAGTTGTGATTCAGTTGGTTGGAACCTGGATGAAAAAGTATTCTATTTTTATAAAACATGGAATTGTGGAAACAGGTTTTAGTCACAGATGTCAAGCCTTGTGTATTTTAACATTTTACCATGTTGTTGTAATTTACCAAATTGTGACTCAAAGTCGTGAACCAAGCCTCATGCTTCCATCATTTCCAATAGACCAGGTCCTGCAGAATAGTCATCTTCCCAGCATCCCAGCAGAGCAGCTGACGGCCTTAGAAGGGCCTCATCTATCAGTTAGTTATGTACATTTATTACCTAATGTATTGTTTGGAGAGACTGTCAATTTGAATAGAAAACAGCTCAATCAAAATGTATTCTTTATATAAGAGTCCCAGAGTGTAGAACAGCTAGAACCTGTAGAGAAGAAAGGAGCTAGGGTTGAACATACTCAATTTTTACACACACACTCACACACACACACACACACACACACACACACACACACACACACACACACACACACACACACACACACACACACACACACACACACACATAAACACACACACACACACACACACACACACACACACACACACACACACACGTATACATACACACACGCACACACACAAACACACACACACACGTATACATACACACACGCACACACACAAATACACAACCACACACACACACACACAAATACACAACCACAAACACACAAACACACACATACACACGCACACGTATAACATAATGTACACACATACAGCCAGACGAACACAGACAAACACACACACAGAGAGAGAGACATACACACTCAGACACACAGATAACCAGTTCTCCAGTTGTTCATGAAGCTGAACTGAACTGATCTATCTGGAGGAAGATGAAAGGGGGACTTTTGCTCATTGATATAAATAAACGGAGGGAGAGAATGATGAGACGAGGCCGTGTAGGAGGGGTGATATCCTTGGGGCAAACCAACAGAGGAGGCAGGAGGGAGGAATGGGGAGACGAGGGAAAGGAGAAAGAGAGGAGGGGGGCGGGGGGATAGAGGGAGGAGAAAGGGAGAGAGAGAAGGAAGGGAAGGAAGGAAGGAAGGAAGGAAGGAAGGAAGGAAGGAAGGAAGGAAGGAAGGAAGGAAGACGAGAGTGAGGATGAGTGGAGGGAGAGGGAGATAGAGAGAGCAGGAAGATAGAGAGTGGTGGCGTGTAGAGAGAGGGAGAGAAGGAGAGCGAGGTTAGAGAATGGAAGACTGAGAAATCTGAAGAAATTAGATTTTCCACTACATACGATTACACTGCAACCATCAAAGGGTGTGTGTGTGTGTGTGTGTGTGTGTGTGTGTGTGTGTGTGTGTGTGTGTGTGTGTGTGTGTGTGTGTGTGTGTGTGTGTGTGTGTGTGTGTGTGTGTGTGTGTGTGTGTGTGTGTGTGTGTGTGTGTGTGTGTGTGTGTGTGTGTGTGTGTGTGTGTGGAGAAGAGTACATTTACAGGAAATACCAGTTAACCTTTCTTTCCAGTGGAAAGCGCCACGTGGATGTGATATTTTATTAACTGTGGCAGGTGATATATTTTTTCAGTTTCCACTGTGAGATTACATTAAGCTGTTATCACCTCTCCTCTCCATCTCCTTTCCTCCCTCCTTCTCCTTATCCCTCGTTCCCCTATCCCTCGTTCCCCTATCCCTCGTTCCCCTATCCCTCGCTCTCTGTGCATACGGTAATTACATTGAGTGTGGACAGAGAGAAGGGGGGAGAGAGAGAGAGAGAGAGAGAAGGAAAGCGAGAGAGAAAGAGAAAGAGAGAAAGACAGATAAGAGATTAAAAAGCTCTTGAGAGTCTCCCTCCTCCCTCATTCCCAGCCAAAGAGGCAATCCTCTCCTCCCTTGCTCTCCCCATCTCTATCTACCTCTCCTCCATTCTCCTATGGTCTGACGGCAGGGCTGTATCTGTCGCTGGGGTGATGACCCACGGCGATGTCACAGAGGTCTCTAAGCAACATGGAATTGTTTATTTATAGTAGCTGTTTCCAACTACACTCTGGCTGCACAGTACTGACGTACAGCACACAGGAGATGGAGGGAGGGAGAGAGAGAGAGAGAGAGAGAGAGAGAGAGAGAGAGAGAGAGAGAGAGAGAGAGAGAGAGAGAGAGAGAGAGAGAGAGAGAGAGAGAGAGAGAAGAAAGTGGGTGGGGTCATATTATGCCAGGTTGGCACTGTCCGGGGGTAACTTTGGACGGGGGTCACAGTGTCCCACCCCCCACAGTGTAATTCTCCTGCCTTATGTGGTGTCCTGTGTGACGTTAGGTATGCTCCCTCTAATTCTCCCATCTCTCTTTTTCTCTCTCCCATCCCAGAGGTCCTGAGCCCTTCACTGTTAGAAAAAAGGGTCCTTGCGCAATGCACGCACACTTGCACAATGCATGCACACTTGCGCAATGCATGCACACTTTCCCGGCACAGG
This sequence comes from Oncorhynchus gorbuscha, assembly GCF_021184085.1. Classification (NCBI taxonomy): domain Eukaryota; kingdom Metazoa; phylum Chordata; class Actinopteri; order Salmoniformes; family Salmonidae; genus Oncorhynchus; species Oncorhynchus gorbuscha. Next base: position 3,210 of record NW_025755744.1, read on the forward strand.
AGTGAAAATGGGCCTCCATAAAGTTGGTGCAAAGTTCTAATGCATTCAACAATATTGTGCAAGATGGCAAAGAATGGATTACGTACAACAACCACACAACCTAATGGCTGTGACCTGTGTGTGGTGAGTACTGTAGATAGCTAGCTATGATACTGTGATGTAACTACCTAAATAGTCTCCCTAATGTGGAATGTCATAGAGAGGAAGAATTTTTTATAAAAAAAAATATTTAACTAGGCAAGCCAGTTAAGAACAAATTCTTATTTTCAATGACGGCCTAGGAACAGTGGGTTAACTGCCTTGTTCAGGGGCAGAACAACAGATTTATACCTTGTCAGCTCAGGGATTCGATCCAGCAACCTTTCGGTCACTGGCCCAACGCTCTAACCTCTAGGTAGCATAGCTTACGTTGCCCCTGATGATAAGGTTTGATAGGACGTAACGTTAGCCAGCTTGCTATCGATAATGTTTCAACTCAAACTGGCTAGCTAAACAGATGCGTATGCTAGCTAGCCAATTTGTTTCAACTCGGACAAAAATATTTATAACTAACCCCGGATTTGCATGTTAGCTAGCTAGCTACTTTTATGAGAACAGGCATATTGTTTGGGTTAGCACTTGCTCTTGATAACTCAGGCCCTGGCAGCATTCTGCCTTTACTGTAATGGAACTGGGAGTCATGATAAAGGGCTAGGTTCATTACTACCAGCTAGCTAGCATTCCGGTTTCGTCTGCTGCTAGTGCTAAAACAACATGCCTGTGCATAGTCTGTTATGTATTTTTATAGTGAACAAATAAATGAAAGATGATACTTGTCTCGCCTAAGTACCAGTCTTTTTAACATGCCACAAATACGTGTCAGAAAGCATTCCACAACGTAACGTTACACAGCTGGTGGCATGTGGTGCTTTCAAGACAACTGTCAAGGGTGTGGGTACTGGGACCGGAGTCAGGTGCAGGAGAGCAGAGAGTTGTGAACAGACGCACACTTTATTGAGGCAGGAGAAACCAACAGACGGATGCCTGTCTAACACAATAAGTGTCTCATTAAGGCACATTCCAGACACAGGGACTTTTTGCTATGATGGCATAACTGTGATTTGACAGAAAAATATCCACTAGCACGCTATAATAGGCTATCCAGCTGTAGCTATCCTCAAGCTATGCTAGCTAGCTATAATAGGCTATCCAGCTGTAGCTATCCCCCAAGCTATGCTAGCTAGCTATAATAGGCTATCTAGCTGTAGCTATCCTCAAGCTATGCTAGCTAGCTATAATAGGCTATCCAGCTGTAGCTATCCCCAAGCTATGCTAGCTAGCTATAATAGGCTATCCAGCTGTAGCTATCCCCAAGCTATGCTAGCTAGCTATAATAGGCTAGCCAGCTGTAGCTATTCCCAAGGTATGCTCACTAGCTATTATAGGCTAGCCAGCTGTAGGTATGCTAGCTAGCTAGCTGCTGTCAGGTTGGCTGAACACAAGGTCAGCCCAGGCTCTAACCTACACACCGCACTGAATTAGTAGATCATCTTGAGATGGCGAGTCAGTCAGTAAGTCTCCATAGCTAGCGTAGCTTACCTTGCTGTCATTATGTTACTCACTAATGCCTCACTACAACTCTTGTTTGGGCTTCAGTAACGGCTGCTGCATTTCTTAATGAGCAGCGGAAGAAACAGGCTGAATCAGTGAGTGCACTTCAACTTTAATGTACTCTTATCTCCACCCGGCACAGCCAGAAGAGAGGACTGGCCACCCCTTAGAGCCTGGTTCCTCTCCACCCGGCACAGCCAGAAGAGGACTGGCCACCCCTTAGAGCCTGGTTCCTCTCCACCCGGCACAGCCAGAAGAGGACTGGCCACCCCTTAGAGCCTGGTTCCTCTCCACCCGGCACAGCCAGAAGAGGACTGGCCACCCCTTAGAGCCTGGTTCCTCTCCACCCGGCACAGCCAGAAGAGGACTGGGACTGGCCACCCCTTAGAGCCTGGTTCCTCTCCACCCGGCACAGCCAGAAGAGCCTGGACCCGGCACAGGCCACCCCTTAGAGCCTGGTTCCTCTCTAGGTTTCTTCAGGTTCCTCCTGCCTTTCTAGGGGATAGTTCCTAGTCACCATGCTTCTACATCTGCCTTGCTGCTCTTTTGGCGTTTAGGCTGGGTTTCTGTATAATCACTTTGTGACAACTGCTAATGTAAAAAGGGCTTTCAAAGGGCTATTATTCAGAGGTAGCAAAATGTAGTTGAGAGAGAGAGGGGGGAAGAGGAAGGGAGAGAGAGAGCAAGATGTAGTTGAGAGAGACAGAGAGGGGGAAGAGGATGGGATAGAGAGAGAGAGGGAGAAAGAGAACAAGATGGGGAGAGAGAGAGAGAGAGAGAGAGAGAGAGAGAGAGAGAGAGAGAGAGAGAGAGAGAGAGAGAGAGAGAGAGAGAGAGAGAGAATTAAAAAGCTCTTGAGAGTCCCCCCCCTTCCTCCCTCATTCCCTGCCAAACTCAGAGGGAGGGCGGGACTTACCTGACAGCTCTTGGCTGTGATCTTATCCAACTGGGAACTGCAAGTCCACTAATCAGCCAATCCCCATTCACTGAGTCTGACACAAACCCCTTTAGCCTAATTCGAACTTCACAACCAACGTCTCCTAATTCCCATATAAGCCATATTAGAAATGTCCCTCTCCTCTTCCTGTACTCCAGGATATGGCTGTGGTTGTGTCACAAATGGCACCCTATTCCCTTGAGGCACTACTTTTGACCTGGGTCCTATGGTCAAAAGTAGTGCACTATGTAGGGAATAGGGTGCCATTATGTAATGCACCCACAGTGATGGAAACACTGGCGCCACTGCTGTCGTATTAGTCGTGTTACTCCCAAAATGATTAGAGCAGCTGCGACAGGTTCTCTCTCTCACACACATACACTCCTCAATCCCAAAATTAAATGTCCCTCAAACACACACCAGCCCCCGAAATGAAATGAGTCTCACTTTGAAAATGAGATTCGGCCTAGCCAAGCCAGACACATGATTAACTGCAGACAATAACACAACACCTAGTCAGCCAGCCAGCCAGGGGCCAGGCTGTCTCTGTTTTCCTTGTTTCTGGGGTACGCATTCCAACATGGAACCCTATTCGCTATACAGTGCATTACTTTTGACTAGAGCCTCATGAGAGGCAGAAATAGAGAAAGGTGTCTTCGAGAGGGGAGAGAGGGAGAAATAGAGAAAGATGTCTTCGAGAGGGGAGAGAGGGAGAAATAGAGAAAGATGTCTTTGAGGAAAGATGTCTTCATGAGGGGAGAGAGGGAGAAATAGAGAAAGATGTCTTTGAGGGGAGAGAGGGAGAAATAGAGAAAGATGTCTTCATGAGGGGAGAGAGGAGAAATGATGGAGGGGAGAGAGGGAGAAATAGAGAAAGATGTCTTCATGAGAGGGGAGAGAGGGAGAAATAGAAAGATGTCTTCATGAGAGGAGAGAGAGGAGAGGAGAAATAGAGAAAGATGTCTTCATGAGAGGGGAGAGGGAGAAATAGAGAAAGATGTCTTCATGAGGGGAGAGAGGGAGAAATAGAGAAAGATGTCTTTGAGGGGGAGAGGGAGAAATAGAGAAAGATGTCTTTGAGGGGGAGAGAGGGAGAAATAGAGAAAGATGTCTTTGAGGGAGAGAGGGAGAAATAGAGAAAGATGTCTTTGAGTGGGAGAGAGAGGAGAAATAGAAACATGTCTTAATGAGTGGGAGAGAGGGAGAAATAGAGAAAAGATGTCTTCTTTGAGTGGGAGGGAGAAATGAGGGGGGAGAGAGGGAGAAATAGAAAGATGTCTTAATGAGAGGGAGAGAGGGAGAAATAGAGAAAGATGTCTTCATGAGAGGGAGAGAGGGAGAAATAGAGAAAGATGTCTTCATGAGGGGAGAGAGGGAGAAATAGAGAAAGATGTCTTAATGAGGGGAGAGAGGGAGAAATAGAGAAAGATGTCTTCATGAGGGGAGAGAGGGAGAAATAGAGAAAGATGTCTTCATGAGGGGAGAGAGGGAGAAATAGAGAAAGAAAAAAAAGAGAGAAATGTGGATGTGTTTACTGTTGACAGAGCTGAAGAGATAGAGGGAGAGAAGCAGGGTTATCTTCTCCTCCCATCAGGCTTCTCTGTCTTTCTCTCAGAACAATGGTGCTCGCTTCTGATTGGCTGCCAGCCAGTAAACACTGACACCCAGACCATGATCAG
>NW_025755745.1:2500-7414 GCF_021184085.1 Oncorhynchus gorbuscha
TGGACGTAGTGTGACCCTGGGCGTAGTGTGACCCTGGACGTAGTGTGACCCTAGTGTGTGACCCTGACCCTGGACGTAGTGTGACCCTGGACGTAGTGTGACCCTGGACGTAGTGTGACCCTGGACGTAGTGTGACCCTGAACGTAGTGTGACCCTGAACGTAGTGTGACCCTGGACGTAGTGTGACCCTGGACGTAGTGTGACCCTGAACATACACCATGACCCTGAACATACACCATGACCCTGAACATACAGTTTGACCCTGAACATACACCATGACCCTGAACATACACCAGTTTGACCCTGAACATACACTATGACCTGAACATACAGTTTGACCCTGAACATACACCATGACCCTGAACATACAGTTTGACCCTGAACATACACCATGACCCTGAACATACAGTTTGAACATGACCCTGAACATACAGTATGACCCTGAACATACAGTATGACCCTGAACCAGTATGACCCTGAACATACACCATGACCCTGAACATACAGTATGACCCTGAACATACAGTATGACCCTGAACATACACCACCCTGACCCTGAACATACAGTATGACCCTGAACATACAGTATGACCCTGAACATACACCATGACCCTGAACATACACCATGACCCTGAACATACACTATGACCCTGAACATACAGTTTGACCCTGAACATACAGTATGACCCTGAACATACACCATGACCCTGAACATACAGTTTGACCCTGAACATACAGTATGACCCTGAACATGAACATACAGTATGACCCTGAACATACAGTTTGACCCTGAACAACAGTATGACCAGTTTGTTTGACCTTGTTTACTACGCGCTCACATGATCAAACCACATGGTAGCATTTGATCAGCACATTTTCTGCTATTTGTCCTTGGTGCCACTGAGTGGAATGGTAAAGATGGACATTGGCTCCCTGACAATTAACCTAGTTTTCCACCAGAAACTAGGACAGCAGTCGACCAGTGATGACATCATAGTAGAAGGAAGCCCAGTATACAAGGTCCTCCAGCTGCTCAACAGGGTTCGTTGTTATCCTGCCAGAAGGCTGTTATCTTTGGGACGCATCTGAAAGTGTCTGTCCTGTGTGAATACGATCCTCGCCTGCTACATTTTATATGATTCACTGACTGATTCACTGTCTGATTCACTGACTGATTCACTGACTGATTCACTGTCTGATTCACTGACTGATTCACTGACTGATTCACTGTCTGATTCACTGACTGATTCACTGACTGATTCACTGTCTGATTCACTGACTGATTCACTGTCTGATTCACTGACTGATTCACTGTCTGATTCACTGTCTGATTCACTGTCTGATTCACTGACTGATTCACTGTCTGATTCACTGACTGATTCACTGACTGATTCACTCACTGATTCACTGACTGATTCACTGTCTGATTCACTGACTGATTCACTGACTGATTCACTGACTGATTCACTGTCTGATTCACTGACTGATTCACTGACTGATTCACTCACTGATTCACTGACTGATTCATCTGGACACAGTAAACATGGCCGCTGTTCAAAGTCATCTTGAAAAGACACTCAATATTGACCCTTTTTGTTGTTGTTGTTGTTGTTGTTGACCCCTAGTAAAATGACCACCTGCTTTCCAACAACAGATATAGTAGCTGTATGACAATTAGTCCAAGTGACTCGATCAATTGAAACAGCAAAAAGATCATGGCCAATAGCTGACCTGTAGTAAATACATTCAGACATTGTTGTGGCCCCTCGAGCGAACCAATTTTACCATATCTGCAGCTATACTGTACTGTGTATGTCCCCAGAAGGCAAGATGAGGTAGACACACAAAGTGAAAGCAGATTTCCTCTATGAGTTATTTTATTTTGTCTGGGTCTGATGGTGGTGGTAGACTACATACGCCCCCTAGTGGCAAGGATTATATTCCTAATCTAATATACCATCTAGCAGACTTTTATCCAAAGCGATTTACACCCACGAGGTGCATGAATGTTTACCAGTCGGCTGGTCCCGGGAATCGAACCCACTACCCTTGGCGTTACAAGCACCACGTTCAACCAACTGTGAGCTACAAAAGGACCACAATCTAACCTCTCCTTTCATTCCTTCCACAATAAAATATACAAATGTATGAAAGGTACGCTCTGATACCTATATCACTTGTCCCAGCATGTAGAACAGAGGGGTTAGAAAGCAGTGCATTGTCCCTGTCGAATAAACCAAATGAAAGGAACTTACACAACTTTTCCTGGCATGTAGAGCAGAATTGGGACCACAGGAGAATCATCGTTACCATAGATGATGAAGCCCATCTCTTGAAGACGAGACCTGAAGTAGCGTGTGTTCTCTGCCAGCTGGTGCACCCTGGCCTGACCTACAGAGACAGAGTTAATATGGGGTTAGGGCTAGTAGTTATGGGGTCCAACCCTGGAGAGAGTTAATATGGGGTTAGGGCTAGTAGTTATGGGGTCCAACCCTGGAGAGAGTTAATATGGGGTTAGGGCTAGTGGTGATGGGGTCTATTAATATGGGGTTAGGGCTAGTGGTGATGGGGTCTATTAATATGGGGTTAGGGCTAGTGGTGATGGGGTCTATTAATATGGGGTTAGGGCTAGTGGTGATGGGGTCTAACCCTGGAGAGAGTTAATATGGGGTTAGGGCTAGTGGTGATGGGGTCTAACCCTGGAGAGAGTTAATATGGGGTTAGGGCTAGTGGTGATGGGGTCTAACCCTGGAGAGAGTTAATATGGGGTTAGGGCTAGTGGTGACGGGGTCTAACCCTGGAGAAATTAATATGGGGTTAGGGCTAGTGGTGATGGGGTCTATTAATATGGGGTTAGGGCTAGTGGTGATGGGGTCTAACCCTGGAGAGAGTTAATATGGGGTTAGGGCTAGTGGTGACGGGGTCTAACCCTGGAGAAGTTAATATGGGGTTAGGGCTAGTGGTGATGGGGTCTAACCCTGGAGAGAGTTAATATGGGGTTAGGGCTAGTGGTGATGGGGTCTAACCCTGGAGAGAGTTAATATGGGGTTAGGGCTAGTGGTGATGGGGTCTAACCCTGGAGAGGGTTAATATGGGGTTAGGGCTAGTGGTGATGGGGTCTAACCCTGGAGAGAGGATTAATATGGGGTTAGGGCTAGTGGTGTGAGGGTCTATTAATATGGGTTAGGGCGAGTGGTGACGGGGTCTAACCCTGGAAGAAGTTAATATGGAGTTAGGGCTAGTGGTGATGGGGTCTATTAATATGGGGTTAGGGCTAGTGGTGATGAGGTCTAACCCTGGAGAGAGATTAATATGGGTTTAGGGCTAGTGGTGATGGGGTCTAACCCTGGAGGGTTAATATGGGGTTAGGGCTAGTGGTGATGGGGTCTAACCCTGGAGAGAGTTAATATGGGGTTAGGGCTAGTGGTGACGGGGTCCTAACCCTGGAGAAGAGTTAGCAATATGGGGTTAGGGCTAGTGGTGATGGGGCTAACCCTGGGAAGTTAATATGGAGTTAGGGCTAGTGGTGATGGGGGTCTAACCCTGGAGAGTTAATATGGGGTTAGGGCTAGTGGTGACAGGGTCTAACCCTGGAAAGTTAATATGGGGTTAGGGCTAGTGGTGATCGGGTCTATTAATATGGGGTTAGGGCTAGTGGTGATGGGGTCTGTGTATGGGGTTAGGGCTAGTGGTGACGGGGTCTAACCCTGGAAGTTAATATGGGGTTAGGGCGAGTGGTGACGGGGTCTAACCCTGGAGAGAAGATTAATATGGGGTTAGGGCTAGTGGTGATGGGGTCTAACCCTGGAAGATAATATGGGGTTAGGGCTAGTGGTGATGAGGTCTAACCCAAGAAGTTAATATGGGGTTAGGGCTAGTGGTGATGGGGTCTAACCCTGGAGAGAGGATTAATATGGGGTTAGGGCTAGTGGTGATGAGGTCTAACCCTGAGAGAGATTAATATGGGGTTAGGGCTAGTGGTGATGAGGTCTAACCCTGAAGAGGATTAATATGGGGGTCACATCCCTGACCATGGAAAGCTTTATTTTCTATGGTAGAGTAGGTCAGGGCATGACTGGGGGCTGTTCTAGTTTATATTTTCCATGTGGGGTTCTAGGTTTGATTTGCTATGTTAAGTAGGTCAGGGCATGATTGGGGGGCTGTTCTAGTTTATATTTTCCATGTGGGGTTCTAGGTTTGATTTTCTATGGTAGAGTAGGTCAGGCATGACTGGGGGCTGTTCTAGTTTATATTTTCCATGTGGGGTTCTAGGTTTGATTTTTTCTATGTTGGTGATTTGTATGGTTCCCAATTAGAGGCAACTGATTATGCGTTGTCTCTGGTGGGATCATAATTAAGTATAATTTTTCCCACCTGTGCGTTCTGGGATATTGTTTATGTTGGGGTTAGTGCACATAGCACCTCAGGAGTCACGGTCTGTTCGTTTATTGTTTTGTTAAGTTTCACTAATAAAGTATGTGGAACTCATATCGCCGCTGTGTCTTGGTCCGACCATTATTACGAACACGTGACAGTTATCTAGCATCCAGAATAATCCCCAGTGCAGCAACCCTGGATCAGTTAAGTGTTTCGCATCGAGTTGATTTGAGCGATACCTAGAATCCCAACTTCTTCCTGTCAGCCTTGGGATTCAAACCGGCAACACTTTGGTAACAGTTCCGCCTGGCTAACCTTTGGTTACCTGTCACCCCCAGAAGATGAGGCCCACGGTGGTGTAGGGAACCATCACGGAGGAGTAATACTTCATAGCACTGGAGCCATTATAGAACACTGTCTCTTCTACATCGTTTTAGTCAGCTTGAACCACATGTAGGTTTAAACTGACCCTGGACTCTTTGTGGGCTGCACCATACCTGGCCAGTTAACATGAACCAGGGATGGAGAGAGAGGGGG
>NW_025755746.1:0-7412 GCF_021184085.1 Oncorhynchus gorbuscha
GTTATTAAGTAAGAAGGTAGTAAATTCTTTAGTAAGTAATTCTTAGTAATTCTTTATGTCAAACACCCAGATGATTCCTCTCATTTCCTTCTTGGCACACTCTACGGTATTGGTATGCATATTTTAATCAGAGGAAAAGAGAGATGTTCGAATTGCTTTCTTGTTTGTGCATATTGAGCTTCCATCAGGAAAACGAATGATCGTTTAGTATCAAAGGGTGTTTCATGTTCTGATGATTCAGTTATACTGAACATAAACTCAGCATGCACCAATTTCAACGATTTTACTGAGTTACAGTTCATATAAGGAAATATAAGGAAATTCTTAAAACGACGTTGGTAGAGAAATGAACATTCTATTCTCTGGCAACAGCTCTGGTGGACATTGCTGCAGTCAGCATGCTTGTTGCACGCTCCTTCAAAACTTGAGAGGTCTGTGGAATTGTGTTGTGTGACACAACTGCACATTTTAAAGTGGTCTTTTATTGCCCCCAGCACAATGTGCACCTGTGTAATGATCATGCTATTTATCTTTTTATGGCTGCAGGGGCGGTATTGAGTAGCGCCCAGATTAAACTGCCTGCCCCTCAGTCCCAGTTGCTAATATATGCATATTAGTATTACTATTGGATAGAAAACACTCTGAAGTTTCTAAAACTGAATGATGTCTGTGAGTATAACAGAACTCATATGGCAGACAAAAACCTGAGAAAAAATCCAACCAGGAAGTGGGAAATCTGAGGTTGGTCGATTTTCAACTCAGCCCCTATTGAAGTTACAGTGGGATATTGGTCATCTTGCACTTCCTAAGGTTTCCACTAGATGTCAACCGTCTTTAGAAACTTGTTTGAGGCTGTGAAGTGGGGCCGAATGAGTCAGAGGTCTGGCAGCAGTCACACGCTGGTCACGCGCAATTCACATGAGAGGTATCTCCCGTTTTTTTGCTTTTCTGAAGACAAAGGAATTCTCCAGTTGGAATATTATTGAAGATTTATGTTAAAACATCCTAAAGATTGATTCCATACATTATTTGACAAGTTTCTACAGTCTGTAACGGAACTTTTTGACATTTCGTCTGCAACTAGTGAACGTGCTTCGTGAGTTTTGATTTGTTTACCAAACGCGCTAACAAAAGTAAATGATGGAATGATGGACATAAATGATGGACATTATCAAACAAATCAAACATTTATTGTGGACCTGGGATTCCTTGGACTGCATTCTGATGAAGATCATCAAAGGTAAGTGAATATTTATCATGTTATTTCTGACTTCTGTTGACTCCAACATGGATATATGTTTTTGTTCTCTGAGCGCTGTTCTCAGATTATAGCATGGTTTGATTTTCTGTAAAGCTTTTTTGAATGCTGACACAGCGGTTGCATTAAGGAGAAGTATATCTTTAATTCCATGTATAACACTTGTATTTTCATCAACATTTATGATGAGTATTTCTGTAAATTGTTGTAGCTCTCTGCAAATTCACCAGAGTTTTTGGAACTACTGAACATAACGCGCCCAAAGTTCATATAAATATGAACTTTTACCGAACAAAACATACATGTATTGTGTAACATGAAGTCCTATGAGTGTCATCTGATGAAGATCATCAACGGTTAGTGATTATTTTCATCTCTATTTGTGCTTTTTATGACTCCTCTCTTTGGCTGGAAAAATGGCTGTGTTTTTCTGTGGCTTGGCTCTGACGTAACATAATCGTTTTTGTTGTTCTTTCACTGTAATGCCTATTTGAAATTGGACACTTTGGTGGGATTAACAACAAGATTACCTTTAAAATGGTATAAGATATTTCTATGCTTGAGGAATTTTAATTATGAGATTTCTGTTGTTTTGAATTTGGCACCCTGCACTTTCACTGGCTGTTGTCATATCGATCCCGTTAAAGGGATTGCAGCCTTAAGATTTAAATTTGTGCACAACATTTTAAAGAAATGTGTTTTTTTGTGCGTATGAAACATTTCTGAGATCTTTTATTTCATCTCATGAAACACTTTACAACTTGTATTTATATTTTTGTTCAGTATACATTTGGAACTTGTGTGGATATGATCCCCTAGTCCAAAATCTGATAGTTTTAGAGATTTTTCCAATAGATGTTATGCAGGTGAATGAGGACCCAAAAGCGACTTGGCGAAAACAGAGTCTTTAATCCAGTAAAGTAATTATACAATCAAAAGACACAACTTCCACTCGTAATGACGAGAACAGACTGGAGACTCGATCAAGAACTGCAGGTTGCCTCGGGAAGGCACTTGAACCTAGCAGACTCAGACACCTGCTCACCACGCAGCATCTGAGGGAAACACGACACGACAGGGCGATACACAGACACAGCACGGTGAACAATAGACAAGGATCCGACAGGGCAGGAACGGAAAACAAGGAGAGAAATAGGGACTCTAATCAGGGAAAAGGATAGGGAACAGGTGTGGGAAGACTAAATGATTGATTAGGGGAATAGGAACAGCTGGGAGCAGGAACGGAACGATAGAAAGAAGAGAGAGAGGGAGGAGGGAGAGAGGGATAGAAAGAGGGAACGAACCTAATAAGACCAGCAGGGGAAAACGAACAGAAGGGAAAGCATAATGACAAGACAATATATGACAAAACATGACAGTACCCCCACTCACCGAGCGCCTCCTGGCGCACTCGAGGAGGAATCACTGGCGGCAACGGAGGAAATCATCAATGAGTCAAACGGTCCAGCACGTCCCGAGACAGAACCCAACTCCTCTCCTCAGGACCGTAACCCTCCCAATCCACTAAGTATTGGTGACCCCGTCCCCGAGAACGCATGTCCATGATCCTACGTACCTTGTAAATAGGTGCGCTCTCGACAAGGACGGGAGGGGGGAGGGAAGACGAACGGGGGTGCGAAGAAAGGGCTTGACACAGGAGACATGGAAGACAGGATGGACGCGACGAAGATGTCGCGGAAGAAGCAGTCGCACAGCGACAGGATTGACGACCTGGGAGACACGGAACGGACCAATGAACCGCGGAGTCAACTTACGAGAAGCTGTCGTAAGAGGAAGGTTGCGAGTGGAAAGCCACACTCTCTGGCCGCAACAATACCTTGGACTCTTAATCCTGCGTTTATTGGCGGTCTCACAGTCTGTGCCCTGTAACGGCAAAGTGCAGACCTCACCCTCCTCCAGGTGCGCTCACAACGTTGGACAAACGCTTGAGCGGAGGGAACGCTGGACTCGGCAAGCTGGGGATGAGAACAGAGGAGGCTGGTAACCCAGACTACTCTGAAACGGAGATAACCCGGTAGCAGACGAAGGAAGCGAGTTGTGAGCGTATTCTGCCCAGGGGAGCTGTTCTGCCCAAGACGCAGGGTTTCTGAAAGAAAGGCTGCGTAGTATGCGACCAATCGTCTGATTGGCCCTCTCTGCTTGACCGTTAGACTGGGGATGAAACCCGGAAGAGAGACTGACGGACGCACCAATCAAACGACAGAACTCCCTCCAAAACTGTGACGTGAATTGCGGGCCTCTGTCTGAAACGGCGTCTAACGGGAGGCCATGAATTCTGAACACATTCTCGATGATGATTTGTGCCGTCTCCTTAGCGGAAGGAAGTTTAGCGAGGGGAATGAAATGTGCCGCCTTAGAGAACCTATCGACAACCGTAAGAATCACAGTCTTCCCCGCAGACAAAGGCAGACCGGTAATGAAGTCTAGGGCGATGTGAGACCATGGTCGAGAAGGAATGGGGAGCGGTCTGAGACGACCGGCAGGAGGAGAGTTACCCGACTTAGTCTGCGCGCAGTCCGAACAAGCAGCCACGAAACGGCGCGTGTCACGCTCCTGAGTCGGCCACCAAAAGCGCTGGCGAATAGACGCAAGAGTGCCTCGAACACCGGGATGACCAGCTAACTTGGCAGAGTGAGCCCACTGAAGAACAGCCAGACGAGTGGAAACAGGAACGAAAAGGAGGTTACTAGGACAAGCGCGCGGCGACGCAGTGTGCGTGAGTGCTTGCTTAACCTGTCTTTCAATTCCCCAGACTGTCAACCCGACAACACGCCCATAAGGAAGAATCCCTCGGGATCAGTAGAAGCCACAGAAGAACTAAACAGACGGGATAAGGCATCAGGCTTGGTGTTTTTGCTACCCGGACGGTAAGAAATCACAAACTCGAAACGAGCGAAAACAACGCCCAACGAGCTTGACGGGCATTAAGTCGTTTGGCAGAACGGATGTACTCAAGGTTCTTATGGTCTGTCCAAACGACAAAAGGAACGGTCGCCCCTCCAACCACTGTCGCCATTCGCCTAGGGCTAAGCGGATGGCGAGCAGTTCACGAGTTACCCACATCATAGTTGCGCTCAGATGGCGACAGGCGATGAGAAAAATAAGCGCAAGGATGAACCTTATCGTCAGACTGGAAGCGCTGGGATAGAATGGCTCCCACGCCTACCTCTGAAGCGTCAACCTCGACAATGAATTGTCTAGTGACGTCAGGAGTAACGAGGATAGGAGCGGACGTAAAACGTTCTTTTAGAAGATCAAAAGCTCCCTGGGCGGAACCGGACCACTTAAAACACGTCTTGACAGAAGTAAGAGCTGTGAGAGGGGCAGCAACTTGACCGAAATTACGAATGAAACGCCGATAGAAATTAGCGAAACCTAAAAAGCGCTGCAACTCGACACGTGACCTTGGAACGGGCCAATCACTGACAGCTTGGACCTTAGCGGAATCCATCTGAATGCCTTCAGCGGAAATAACGGAACCGAGAAAAGTAACGGAGGAGACATGAAAAGAGCACTTCTCAGCCTTCACGTAGAGACAATTCTCTAAAAGGCGCTGTAGAACACGTCGAACGTGCTGAACATGAATCTCGAGTGACGGTGAAAAAATCAGGATATCGTCAAGATAGACAAAAACAAAGATGTTCAGCATGTCTCTCAGAACATCATTAACTAATGCCTGAAAAACAGCTGGCGCATTGGCGAGACCAAACGGCAGAACCCGGTACTCAAAATGCCCTAACGGAGTGTTAAACGCCGTTTTCCACTCGTCCCCCTCTCTGATGCGCACGAGATGGTAAGCGTTACGAAGGTCCAACTTAGTAAAGCACCTGGCTCCCTGCAGAATCTCGAAGGCTGATGACATAAGGGGAAGCGGATAACGATTCTTAACCGTTATGTCATTCAGCCCTCGATAATCCACGCAGGGGCGCAGAGTACCGTCCTTTTCTTAACAAAAGAACCCCGCCCCGGCCGGAGAGGAAGAAGGCACTATGGTACCGGCGTCAAGAGACACAGATAAATAATCCTCGAGAGCCTTACGTTCGGGAGCCGACAGAGAGTATAGTCTACCCCGAGGAGGAGTGGTCCCCGGAAGGAGATCAATACTACAATCATACGACCGGTGAGGAGGAAGGGAGTTGGCTCGGGACCGACTGAAGACCGTGCGCAGATCATGATATTCCTCCGGCACTCCTGTCAAATCGCCAGGTTCCTCCTGAGAAGTGGGGACAGAAGAAATGGGAGGGATGGCAGACATTAAACACTTCACATGACAAGAAACGTTCCAGGATAGGATAGAATTACTAGACCAATTAATAGAAGGATTATGACATACTAGCCAGGGATGACCCAAAACAACAGGTGTAAAAGGTGAACGAAAATCAAAAAGAAATAGTCTCACTGTGGTTACCAGATACTGTGAGAGTTAAAGGTAGTGTCTCAAATCTGATACTGGGAAGATGACTACCATCTAAGGCAAACATGGGCGTAGGCTTGTCTAACTGTCTGAAAGGAATGTCATGTTTCCGAGCCCATGCTTCGTCCATGAAACAACCCTCAGCCCCAGAGTCAATCAAGGCACTGCATGTAGCACCCGAACCGGTCCAGCGTAGATGGACCGACATAGTAGTACAGGATCTAGATGAAGAGACCTGAGTAGTAGCGCTCACCAGTAGCCCTCCGCTTACTGATGAGCTCTGGCCTTTTACTGGACATGAATTGACAAAATGTCCATCAAATCCGCAATAGAGGCACAGGCGGTTGGTGATCCTCCGTTCCCTCTCCTTAGTCGAGATGCGAATACCTCCCAGCTGCATGGGCTCAGTCTCTGAGCCAGAGGAGGGAGATGGTTGCGATGCGGAGCAGGGAAACACCGTTGACGCGAGCTCTCTTCCACGAGCTTGGTGACGAAGATCTACCCGTCGTTCTATGCGGATGGCGAGAGCAATCAAAGAGTCCACACTGGAAGGAACCTCCCGAGAGAGAATCTCATCTTTGACCACTGCGTGGAGTCCCTCCAGAAAACGAGCGAGCAGCGCCGGCTCGTTCCAGTCACTAGAGGCAGCAAGAGTGCGAAACTCTATAGAGTAATCCGTTATGGATCGATCACCTTGGCATAGGGAAGCCAGGGCCCTAGAAGCCTCCCTACCAAAAACTGAACGGTCAAAAACCCGAATCATCTCCTCTTTAAAGTTCTGGTAATTGTTTGAACAATCAGCCCTTGCCTCCCAGATAGCTGTGCCCCACTCTCGAGCCCGGCCAGTAAGGAGTGAAATGACGTAAGCAACCCGAGCTCTCTCGCTAGAGTATGTGTTGGGTTGGAGAGAGAACACAATATCACACTGGGTGAGAAAGGAGCGGCACTCCGTGGGCTGCCCGGAGTAGCAAGGTGGGTTATTAACCCTAGGTTCCGGAGGCTCGGCAGGCCAGGAAGTAACAGGTGGCACGAGACGAAGACTCTGGAACTGTCCAGAGAGGTCGGAAACCTGAGCGGCCAGGTTCTCCACGGCATGGCGAGCAGCAGACAATTCCTGCTCGTGTCTGCCGAGCATGGCTCCTTGGATCTCGACGGCAGTGTTACGAACGTCTGTAGTCGCTGGGTCCATTCTTTGGTCGGATCCTTCTGTCATGCAGGTGAATGAGGACCCAAAAGCGACTTGGCGAAAACAGAGTCTTTAATCCAGTAAAGTAATTCTACAAACATAAGACATAATTCCACTCGTAATGACGAGAACAGACTGGAGACTCGATCAAGAACTGCAGGTTGCCTCGGGAAGGCACTTGAACCTAGCAGACTCAGACACCTGCTCTCCACGCAGCATCTGAGGGAAACACGACACGACAGGGCGATACACAGACACAGCACGGTGAACAATAGACAAGGATCCGACAGGACAGGAACGGAAAACAAGGGAAGAAATAGGGACTCTAATCAGGGGAAAAGATAAGGAACAGGTGTGGGAAGACTAAATGATTGATTAGGGGAATAGGAACAGCTGGGAGCAGGAACGGAACGATAGAGAGAAGAGAGAGAGGAAGGGAGAGAGAAAAGGGGAACGAACCTAAAAAGACCAGCAGGGGAAAATGAACAGAGGGAAAAGCAAAATGACAAGACAATCTAAGACAAAACATGACA
>NW_025755747.1:0-7411 GCF_021184085.1 Oncorhynchus gorbuscha
TGGAGCTGGAGGAGGCTTGGTGACTGTCTGCTCTATGTTTAATCATGATAAGAGAGAGGGGATGAGGGACTGGTGCTGGAGGAGGCTTGGTGACTGTCTGCTCTATGTTTAATCATGATGAGAGAGAGGGGGATGAGGGACTGGTGCTGGAGGAGGCTTGGTGAGGGACTGGTGCTGGAGGAGGCTTGGTGACTGTCTGCTCTATGTTTAATCATGATGAGAGAGAGGGGGATGAGGGACTGGTGCTGGAGGAGGCTTGGTGACTGTCTGCTCTATGTTTAATCATGATGAGGGGGATGAGGGGACTGGTGCTGGAGGATGACTGTCTGGTTTAATCATGATGAGAGAGAGGGGGATGAGGGCTGGAGCTGGAGGAGGCTTGGTGACTGTCTGCTCTATGTTTAATCATGATGAGAGAGAGGGGGATGAGGGACTGGTGCTGGAGGAGGCTTGGTGACTGTCTGCTCTATGTTTAATCATGATGAGAGAGGGGGGATGAGGGACTGGTGCTGGAGGAGGCTTGGTGACTGTCTGCTCTATGTTTAATCATGATGAGAGAGAGAGGGGGATGAGGGACTGGTGCTGGAGGAGGCTTGGTGACTGTCTGCTCTATGTTTAATCATGATGAGAGGGACTGGGGAGAGGGGACTGGTGCTGGGGATGAGGGACTGGTGCTGGAGCTGGAGGAGGCTTGGTGACTGTCTGCTCTATGTTTAATCATGAGAGAAGGGGATGAGGACTGGTGGGGGAGGCTTGGTGAGGGATCATGATAAGAGAGAGGGGATGAGGGACTGGAGCTGGAGGAGGCTTGGTGACTGTCTGCTCTATGTTTAATCATGATGAGAGAGAGGGGGATGAGGGACTGGTGCTGGAGGAGGCTTGGTGACTGTCTGCTCTATGTTTAATCATGATGAGAGAGAGAGGGGGATGAGGGACTGGTGCTGGAGGAGGCTTGGTGACTGTCTGCTCTATGTTTAATCATGATGAAGAGAGGGGATGAGGACTGGTGCTGGAGGAGGCTTGGTGACTGTCTGCTCTATGTTTAATCATGATGAGAGAGAGGGGGATGAGGGACTGGTGCTGGAGGAGGCTTGGTGACTGTCTGCTCTATGTTTAATCATGATGAGAGAGAGGGGGATGAGGGACTGGTGCTGGAGGAGGCTTGGTGACTGTCTGCTCTATGTTTAATCATGATGAGAGAGAGGGGGATGAGGGACTGGTGCTGGAGGCTGGACTGTCTGCTCTATGTTTAATCATGATGAGAGAGAGGGGGATGAGGGACTGGTGCTGACTGTCTGCTCTATGTTTAATCATGATGAGAGAGAGGGGGATGAGGGACTGGTGCTGGAGGAGGCTTGGTGACTGTCTGCTCTATGTTTAATCATGATGAGAGAGAGGGGGATGAGGGACTGGTGCTGGAGGAGGCTTGGTGACTGTCTGCTCTATGTTTAATCATGATAAGAGAGAGGGGGATGAGGGACTGGAGCTGGAGGAGGCTTGGTGACTGTCTGCTCTATGTTTAATCATGAGAGAGGGGGGATGAGGGACTGGGCATAAACTGAATGAGTAATGGTAGTTTACAGAGTAAAAAGAACATCAGTTTCAGTTTGGAGAATCCCCTGCTCAGTCCTCAGTACAGCTATTGATCATCAACAAGAGACCGACACACTGCTTTACCAGCCAACACTAAGACCACAGAGAGAGAGGAAGGGAGGAGCAACAGAGAGACAGCGACAGACCGAGTACAACACTCAATTACTCTGTGCTCATCATTCCAGCTGCAAGCCCCTTCGTTGGTTGTATGTGTGTGTATGTGTGTGCAAGCCCCTTCGTGTGTGTGTGTGTGTGTGTGTGTGTGCAAGCCCCTTCGTTGGTTGTATGTGTGTGCAAGCCCCTTCGTGTGTGTGTGTGTGTGTGTCTCTCTCACACACACGTCTCTATCCATGTGTGTGTTTTCTAAGGTGTGTCCTCACCAGTTGGAACTCCCTGCGTCTGTCGTAGGCGTCCTGGATGCCCGTGTCGGCCCACAGGGCCCGGATGGAGGGCAGGTACTGCAGGAAGACCTTGGTCTCCACCATGCCGTGGGCCATCCTGGCCGACCTCGTGTCAAACGCCATCATGGTCTCTCCGTGCCTCTGGTTGGATGCCTCTCCCCACGGGATGTGGAGCTTTCCTCTGGCATCCACCAACACACGCACCCCTGGGAGGGAGAGAGTTGAGTGACTGTGTTAGCCAGCTGAGCTAATGACTAGGCATGAAGTAGAGTAAGTAGAAGGTCATGCTTCCAACACGCATCCCTGGGAGGGAGAGACGGCGGGAGCGAGGTTTACGGTCGCACAAACACACCCGTTTCTTCTGTAGGGCAAGAACACACTCAAATAGTTTTAGGCACAAGCACTCACAGCACATGTTGTACTATCCTTGTGGGGACAACAGTCTTTCCCATTCCAACTCCTAACCCTAACATGGCCTTTATCCTTGTGGGGACAACAGTCTTTCCTATTCCAATTCCTAACCCTAACATGGCCTTTATCCTTGTGGGGACAACAGTCATTCCTATTCCAACTCCTAACCCTAACATGGCCTTTATCCTTGTGGGGACACAACAGTCTTTCCCATTCCCATTCCAACTCCTAACCCTAACATGGCCTTTACCCTTGTGGGGACCTGGGAAATATATATGTCCCCGAGAGAGCGACACTTCCTTGTTTTACTATCCTTGTGGGGGGATTCGGTATCCACGTGTAATACAAACACACCACAGTAGTCCTCCAGACAGAGCTAAGACGTGTCCCAAACACACCACAGTAGTCCTCCAGACAGAGCTAAGACGTGTCCCAAACACACCACAGTAGTCCTCCAGACAGAGCTAAGACGTGTCCCAAACACACCACAGTAGTCCTCCAGACAGAGCTAAGACGTGTCCCAAACGCACCACAGTAGTCCTTCAGACAGAGCTAAGATGTGTCCCAAATGCACCACAGTAGTCCTTCAGACAGAGCTAAGACGTGTCCCAAACACACCACAGTAGTCCTCCAGACAGAGCTAAGGACAGTAATACAAACACACCACAGTAGTCCTCCAGACAGAGCTAAGACGTGTCCCAAACACACCACAGTAGTCCTCCAGACAGAGCTAAGACGTGTCCCAAACACACCACAGTAGTCCTCCAGACAGAGCTAAGGACAGTAATACAAACCCACCACAGTAGTCCTTCAGACAGAGCTAAGACGTGTCCCAAACCCACCCACAGACAGAGCTAAGGAGTAGTCCTCCAGACAGAGCTAAGACGTGTCCCAAACACACCACAGTAGTCCTCAGACAGAGCTAAAGACAGTGTCCCAAACACACCACAGTCCTTCAGACAGAGTCCAGACAACGTGTCCCAAACACACCACAGTAGTCCTCCAGACAGAGCTAAGGACAGTGTCCCAAACACACCACAGTAGTCCTCCAGACAGAGCTAAGGACAGTAATACAAACACACCACAGTAGTCCTCTAGACAGAGCTAAGACGTGTCCCAAACACACCACAGTAGTCCTTCAGACAGAGCTAAGACGTGTCCCAAACACACCACAGTAGTCCTCCAGACAGAGCTAAGACGTGTCCCAAACACACCACAGTAGTCCTTCAGACAGAGCTAAGACGTGTCCCAAACACACCACAGTAGTCCTTCAGACAGAGCTAAGACGTGTCCCAAACACACCACAGTAGTCCTTCAGACAGAGCTAAGACGTGTCCCAAACACACCACAGTAGTCCTTCAGACAGAGCTAAGACGTGTCCCAAACACACCACAGTAGTCCTCCAGACAGTAGTCCTTCAGACAGAGCTAAGACGTGTCCCAAACACACCACAGTAGTTCAGACAGAGCGTGTAAGACAGTAGTCCCAAACACACCACAGTAGTCCTTCAGACAGAGCTAAGACGTGTCCCAAACACACCACAGTAGTCCTCCAGACAGAGCTAAGACGTGTCCCAAACAAGTCCCAAACACACCCTATTCCCCTATATACAGCACTACTACTTTTGACCAGAGACCGATGGTACTTCACTTAATTTGTATTTTTTATTTGACATTTATTAAACTAGGCAAGTCAGTTAAGAACAAATTCTTATTTTCAATGACGGCCTGGGAACAGTGGGGTTAACTGCCTGTTCAGGGGCAGAACGACAGATTTGTACCTTGTCAGCTCGGGGGTTTGAACTTGCAACCTTCCGGCTAGTAGTCCAACGCTCTAACCACTAGTGAATAGGGTGCCATTTGGGAGTGACTTTAGGGGTGTAATTGGGTTCCACTGTTTCTCTGGTATATAAAACAGGGTTGTTGGTCCTCCCGAAACACACAGCCAGCTCATCCCTACACTGGTGACGTTATGGCTTATCCCGGGGCGGCAGGTAGCCTAGTGGTTAGAGCAGGTAGCCTAGTGGTTAGAGGGGCGGGGCGGCAGGTAGCCTAGTGGTTAGAGGGGCGGCAGGTAGCCTAGTGGTTAGAGCAGGTAGCCTAGTGGTTAGAGCAGGTAGCCTAGTGGTTAGAGCAGGTAGCCTAGTGGTTAGAGCAGGTAGCCTAGTGGTTAGAGGGGCGGCAGGTAGCCTAGTGGTTAGAGGGGCGGCAGGTAGCCTAGTGGTTAGAGCAGGTAGCCTAGTGGTTAGAGCAGGTAGCCTAGTGGTTAGAGGGGCAGCAGGTAGCCTAGTGGTTAGAGCAGGTAGCCTAGTGGTTAGAGGGGCAGCAGGTAGCCTAGTGGTTAGAGAGGCGGCAGGTAGCCTAGAGGTTAGAGCAGGTAGCCTAGTGGTCAGAGCAGGTAGCCTAGTGGTCAGAGCAGGTAGCCTAGTGGTCAGAGCAGGTAGCCTAGTGGTCAGAGCAGGTAGCCTAGTGGTCAGAGCAGGTAGCCTAGTGGTCAGAACAGGTAGCCTAGTGGTTAGAGCAGGTAGCCTAGTGGTTAGAGGGGCGGCAGGTAGCCTAGTGGTTAGAGGGGCGGCAGGTAGCCTAGAGGTTAGAGCAGGTAGCCTAGTGGTTAGAGCAGGTAGCCTAGTGGTTAGAGCAGGTAGCCTAGTGGTTAGAGCAGGTAGCCTTAGTGGTTAGAGCAGGTAGCCTAGTGGTTAGAGCAGGTAGCCTAGTGGTTAGAGCAGGTAGCCAGCAGGTAGCCTAGTGGTTAGAGGGGCAGCAGGTAGCCTAGTGGTTAGAGGGGCGGCAGGTAGCCTAGTGGTTAGAGCAGGAGATCTTTGTGGTTAGAGCAGGTAGCCTCAGGATGGTTAGAGCATGATTTAGCCTAGTGGTTAGGGCTGGTAGCAAAGTGGTTAGAGCAGGTTTATAGCCTCCTGTTTAGAGCAGGTAGTCCTAGTGGTTAGAGGGCCAGCAGGTAGCCTAGTGGTTAGACCCCTCCAGGTAGCCTCCAGTATTTAGAGCTAGGTAGCCTATGTGGTCAGAGCAGGTAGCCTAGTGGTTATCTGCAGGTACTTCTAGTGGTCAGAGTGGCAGGTAGCCTAGTGGTCAGGTTAGAGCAGGTAGCCGAGGTTAATTCAGGTCCTTCTCTAGTGGGTTAGAGGGGCAGCAGGTAGCCTAGCCCTAGAACCAGGGCCCCAGGTAGCCTGAGAGGTTGACTCCTAGCTGGTCAGAGCAGGTAGCCTAGTGGTCAGTTTCAACTGGCCTGGGCCCAGACCAGGTAGCCCAGTGGTCAGAGCAGGTAGCCTAGTGGTCAGTCCACCTGGCCATGCTCCTGCTCAGTTTCCAGCAAGTTCTGCCTATTATTCAGCCATGCTGGTCATTTATGAACAGTGGTTATAGAGGCATCTTATAGCCTAGACGTTCTGTTATAATCTCCAGTGGTTAACAGCGGTAGCCACCCCACTAGTGGTCTAATTCAGGTTTCTTTCTCTCTCTCGGAGGACTGAGCCTAGGACCGTGCCCAGGACTACCTGACATGATGGCTTGCTGTCCCCAGTCCAGTGACTGTGCTGCTGCTCCAGTTTCAACTGTTCTGCCTTATTTTATTTGACCATGTGGTCATTTAGCCTAGTTTGAACATCTTGGTCATGTTCTGTTATAATCTCTACCCGGCACAGCCAGAGGTTAGAGGGCGGCAGGTAGCCTAGTGGTTAGAGGGGCGGCAGGTAGCCTAGTGGTTAGAGGGCGGCAGGTAGCCTAGTGGTTAGAGGGGCGGCAGGTAGCCTAGTGGTTAGAGGGCGGCAGGTAGCCTAGTGGTTAGAGGGGCGGCAGGTAGCCTAGTGGTTAGAGGGCGGCAGGTAGCCTAGTGGTTAGAGGGCGGCAGGCAGCCTAGTGGTTAGAGGGGCGGCAGGCAGCCGAGCGTTGGGCCAGATACCAAAGGTTGATGGATCAAATCCCAGAGCTGACAAGGTAAAAATCTGTCGTTCTGCCCCGGAACAAGGCAGGCCGTCAATGCAAATAAGAAATTGTTCTTAACTTGCCTAGTTAAATAAAGGTTACATTTAAAGACATGTACATTTAAAACCAGCTTCTGTTGACATGGGTTGGTCCACGTGAAGTCTGCAGGGATGTGTCAGTGTCACTGCCTGGTGGTGTGGTGACCAGAGGGTGTGGTGACCAGAGTGTGTGGTGACACCAACTGGTGGTGATGGAGGTGGTGTGGTGACCAGAATGTGTGCGTGACACCAATTGGTGGTGATGGAGGTGGTGTGTGGTTCCTGTGGTGAGAGGTGGGGCCCTCCTCCCTTCCTTTCTCCTCTCTGTCAACACACACACACACACATCCTGAGACAGACAGCTCTGACAGTCTAACCTGGGTCGACTACCCTCCTTGACCTGGCCTTGACCTCTCTCTCTCTCTCTGGGGAGATACTAGGAACCAGACAGACCAGTTCATGTCCTGCTGAGACTAAGAGTCAATCAAAGTCAGTGTTGTTGAAGTCAAAAGTGAAGACAGGGCTGAAAGGGATAG
Source organism: Oncorhynchus gorbuscha (assembly GCF_021184085.1). NCBI lineage: Eukaryota > Metazoa > Chordata > Actinopteri > Salmoniformes > Salmonidae > Oncorhynchus > Oncorhynchus gorbuscha. Next base: position 6,918 of record NW_025755747.1, read on the forward strand.
CCGAGTCACCCAGACCTGACAAACTGAGTCAAGGCAGGTCTACGGGAGGAGGCCCATAGATACCGTATCGAGTTTGAAGTTTATTTCTATGGAGTTTGATAAACTTGGTTTGAGGTTTAGAATTTCAAAAACGGCCACCATGTTGCCAAAGGTTCTATGACAGAATGTTATTGTCTTCATGGAACGTTTGGTGCCAACCAGGATGGGGCTCTGTAACGTCTCCAAATGCCAAGTACAGAGAGAGAGAGAGAACAGAGCCTCTCTCTGGTTATACCACTCTACAGTAAGGAGTCATATATATATATATATATATGGTCTAACGTAGTGCACTATAAAGAGAATGGGGTGTAATTTTGGATGAACAACAAGCACAGTACAGGGACTACTACTACAGCCATAGAGGTTTTAACATTGTGATAAACAGAGAAGGACTAAAGGCACTGATAAGTAGTATAATTAGACTGGCTGCCAGCTACAGACGACTGATAAGGAGT
>NW_025755748.1:0-7411 GCF_021184085.1 Oncorhynchus gorbuscha
CCTCCACTCTACTATAGACAACAGCTCTCAAACAGACCCCTCTACTATAGATAACAGCTCCCCTCCAGACCCCCTCCACTCTACTATAGACAACAGCTCTCAAACAGACCTCCTACTATAGATAACAGCTTCCTCCAGACCCCTCCACTCTACTATAGACAACAGCTCTCCTCCAGACCCCCTCTACTCTACTATAGATAACAGCTCTCCTCCAGACCCCCTCTACTCTACTATAGATAACAGCTCTCCTCCAGACCCCCTCTACTCTACTATAGATAACAGCTCTCCTCCAGACCCCCTCTACTCTACTATAGATAACAGCTCTCCTCCAGACCCCCTCTACTCTACTATAGATAACAGCTCTCCTCCAGACCCCTCTACTCTACTATAGATAACAGCTCTCCTCCAGACCCCTCTATCTATAGATAACAGCTCTCCTCCAGACCCCCTCTACTATAGATAACAGCTCTCCTCCAGACCCCCTCTACTCTACTATAGATAACAGCTCTCCCTCCAGACCCCTCTACTCTACTATAGATAACAGCTCTCCTCCAGACCCCCTCTACTCTACTATAGATAACAGCTCTCCTCCAGACTATAGTAACTGTAGTAGATGATTATTCATGATTATATTCAGAGTGAACATTGATTTATGACTTAATTCTCATTACAGCGGTGAGCCTTTATTAAAGATATTAATCAGGGTGCTTTGTTTTTCTCTCCCAATCGAGCGACCAGACCTAGCGATTAAACACTCTGCACAACGTAGTGGTCTGTTAACATAATTATGATGACTAAACCCCCTTTGGAGAAAATACTGTGTGGTTTTATTTTATGTTTTACTCATTTTCACGTGTTTTCTGCTTCGACTCTTTGAATTGTCCCCGGGGGGGACGTCTGTCTGTCTGTCTATCTGTCTGTCTGTCTCAGCCTAAAGGAGAGGGGGGACGTCTGTCTGTCTGTCTGTCTGTCTGTCTGTCTGTCTGTCTGTCTGTCCGTCTGTCTGTCTGTCTGTCTGTCTGTCTGTCTGTCTGTCTGTCTGTCTATCTGAATAATACTCGGCCACAAAGGAGGGCGTCTGTCTGTCTGTCTGTCTGTCTGTCTGTCTGTCTGTCTGTCTGTCTGTCTGTCTGTCTGTCTGTCTGTCTGTCTGTCTGTCTGTCTGTCTGTCTGTCTGTCTGTCTGTCTGTGTGTGTGTGTGTGTGTGTGTGTGTGTGTGTGTGTGTGTGTGTGTGTGTGTGTGTGTGTGTGTGTGTGTGTGTGTCTCTTTTGAATTGTCCCCGGGGGACGCTCTGTCTGTCTGTCTGTCTATCTGTCTGTCTGTCTCAGCCTAAAGGAGAGGGGGACGTCTGTCTGTCTGTCTGTCTGTCTGTCTGTCTGTCTGTCTGTCTGTCTGTCTGTCTGTCTGTCTGTCTGTCTGTCTGTCTGTCTGTCTGTGTGTGTGTGTGTGTGTGTGTGTGTGTGTGTGTGTGTGTGTGTGTGTGTGTGTGTGTGTGTGTGTGTGTGTGTGTCTTTTGAATTGTCCCCGGGGGGGACGTCTGTCTGTCTGTCTGTCTATCTGTCTGTCTGTCTCAGCCTAAAGGAGAGGGGGGACGTCTGTCTGTCTGTCTGTCTGTCTGTCTGTCTGTCTGTCTGTCTGTCTGTCTGTCTGTCTGTCTGTCTGTCTGTCTGTCTGTCTGTCTCAGCCTATAGGAGAGGGGGACGTCTGTCTGTCTCAGCCTATAGGAGAGGGGGACGTCTGTCTGTCTCAGCCTATAGGAGAGGGGGACGTCTGTCTGTCTCAGCCTATAGGAGAGGGGGACGTCTGTCTGTCTGTCTCAGCCTGTAGGAGAGGGGGACGCCTGTCTGTCTGTCTCAGCCTATAGGAAAGGGGGCGTCTGTCTGTCTGTCTCAGCCTATAGGAGAGGGGGACGTCTGTCTGTCTGTCTCAGGCTATAGGAGAGGGGGGACGCCTGTCTGTCTGTCTCAGCCTATAGGAGAGGGGGACGTCTGTCTGTCTGTCTCAGCCTATAGGAGAGGGGACGTCTGTCTGTCTGTCTCAGCCTATAGGAGAGGGGGACTTCTGTCTGTCTGTCTCAGCCTATAGGAGAGGGGGACGTCTGTCTGTCTGTCTCAGCCTATAGGAGAGGGGGACGTATCCACTCAGCCTATAGGAGAGGGGGCGTCTGTCTGTCTGTCTCAGCCTATGTCTGTCTGTCTGTCTCAGCCTATAGGAGAGGGGGACGTCTGTCTGTCTGTCTCAGCCTATAGGAGAGGGGGACGTCTGTCTGTCTCAGCCTATAGGAGAGGGGGACGTCTGTCTGTCTGTCTCAGCCTGTAGGAGAGGGGGACGTCTGTCTGTCTGTCTCAGCCTATAGGAAAGGGGGACGTCTGTCTGTCAGTCTCAGCCTATAGGAGAGGGGGACGTCTGTCTGTCTGTCTCAGGCTATAGGAGAGGGGGACGCCTGTCTGTCTGTCTCAGCCTATAGGAGAGGGGGACGTCTGTCTGTCTGTCTCAGCCTATAGGAGAGGGGGACGCGTCTGTCTGTCTGTGTCAGCCTATAGGAGAGGGGACTTCTGTCTGTCTGTCTCAGCCTATAGGAGAGGGGGACGTCTGTCTGTCTGTCTCAGCCTATAGGAGAGGGGACGTATCCACTCAGCCTATAGGAGAGGGGACGTCTGTCTGTCTGTCTCAGCCTATAGGAGAGGGGGACGTCTGTCTGTCTGTCTCAGCCTATAGGAGAGGGGGACGTCTGTCTGTCTGTCTCAGCCTAATGGAGAGGGGGACGTCTGTCTGTCTGTCTGTCTGTCTGTCTGTCTGTCTGTCTGTCTGTCTGTCTGTCTGTCTGTCTGTCTGTCTGTCTGTCTGTCTGTCTGTCTGTCTCTGTCTGTCTGTCTGTCTGTCTCGTCTGTCTGTCTGTCTCAGCCTATAGGAGAGGGGGACGTCTGTCTGTCTGTCTCAGCCTATAGGAGAGGGGGACGTCTGTCTGTCTGTCTCAGCCTATAGGAGAGGGGGACGTCTGTCTCAGCCTATAGGAGAGGGGACGTCTGTCTGTCTGTCTCAGCCTGTAGGAGAGGGGGACGTCTGTCTGTCTGTCTCAGCCTATAGGAAAGGGGGACGTCTGTCTGTCTGTCTCAGCCTATAGGAGAGGGGGACGTCTGTCTGTCTGTCTCAGCCTATAGGAGAGGGGGACGTCTGTCTGTCTGTCTCAGGCTATAGGAGAGGGGGACGCCTGTCTGTCTGTCTCAGCCTATAGGAGAGGGGACGTCTGTCTGTCTGTCTCAGCCTATAGGAGAGGGGGACGTCTGTCTGTCTGTCTCAGCCTATAGGAGAGGGGGACGTATCTGTCTCAGCCTATAGGAGAGGGGGACTGTCTGTCTGTCTGTCTCAGCCTATAGGGAGAGGGGACGTCTGTCTGTCTGTCTCAGCCTATAGGAGAGGGGGACGTCTGTCTGTCTGTCTCAGCCTATAGGAGAGGGGGACGTCTGTCTGTCTGTCTCAGCCTAAAGGAGAGGGGGGACGTCTGTCTGTCTGTCTGTCTGTCTGTCTGTCTGTCTGTCTGTCTGTCTGTCTGTCTGTCTGTCTGTCTGTCTGTCTGTCTGTCTGTCTGTCTGTCTGTCTGTCTGTCTGTCTGTCTGTCTCAGCCTATAGGAGAGGGGGACGTCTGTCTGTCTGTCTCAGCCTATAGGAGAGGGGGCGTCTGTCTGTCTGTCTCTCAGCCTATAGGAGAGGGGGTATCCACTCAGCCTAGGAGAGGGGGACGTCTGTCTGTCTGTCTCAGCCTATAGGAGAGGGGACGTCTGTCTGTCTGTCTCAGCCTATAGGAGAGGGGACGTCTGTCTGTCTGTCTCAGCGTATAGGAGAGGGGGACGTCTGTCTGTCTGTATCAGCCTATAGGAGAGGGGACGTCTGTCTGTCTGTCTCAGCCTATAGGAGAGGGGGACGTCTCTCTGTCTGTCTCAGCCTATAGGAGAGGGACGTCTGTCTGTCTGTCTGTCTCAGCCTATAGCAGGGGACGTCTGTCTGTCTGTCTCAGCCTATAGGGAGGGGGCGTATCCACTTTCAGACAGGTTCCTGTAAAGGCCCAGCCTATAGGAGAGATGGATGTTTAGCTGTCTCTCTGTCTGGCTGATGGTCAGCTCTGTCTCTCTGTCTGGCTGATGGTCAGCTCTATCTCTGTCTGGCTGATGGTCAGCTCTGTCTCTCTGTCTGGCTGATGGTCAGCTCTGTCTGGCTGATGGTCAGCTCTGTCTCTCTGTCTGGCTGATGGTCAGCTCTGTCTCTCTGTCTGGCTGATGGTCAGCTCTGTCTCTCTGTCTGGCTGATGGTCAGCTCTGTCTCTCTGTCTGGCTGATGGTCAGCTCTGTCTCTCTGTCTGGCTGATGGTCAGCCTATAGGAGAGATGGATGTTTAGCTGTCTCTCTGTCTGGCTGATGGTCAGCTCTGTCTCTCTGTCTGGCTGATGGTCAGCTCTGTCTCTCTGTGGTCAGCTCATCTCTCTGGCTGATGGTCAGCTCTGTCTCTCTGTCTGGCTGATGGATGTTCAGCTCTGTCTCTCTGTCTGGCTGATGGTCAGCTCTGTCTCTCTGTCTGGCTGATGGTCAGCTCTGTCTCTCTGTCTGGCTGATGGTCAGCTCTGTCTCTCTGTCTGGCTGATGGTCAGCTCTGTCTCTCTGTCTGGCTGATGGTCAGCTCTGTCTCTCTGTCTGGCTGATGGTCAGCTCTATCTCTGTCTGGCTGATGGTCAGCTCTGTCTCTCTGGCTGTCTGGCTGATGGTCAGCTCTGTCTCTCTGTCTGGCTGATGGAGCTCTGTCTCTCTGTCTGGCTGATGGTAGCTCTGTCTCTCTGTCTGGCTGATGGTCAGCTCTGTCTCTCTGTCTGGCTGATGGTCAGCTCCATCTCTGTCTGGCTGATGGTCAGCTCTGTCTCTCTGTCTGGCTGATGGTCGCTCTGTCTCTCTGTCTGGCTGATGGTCAGCTCTGTCTCTCTGTCTGGCTGATGGTCAGCTCTGGCTGATGGTGTCTCTCTGTCTGGCTGATGGTCAGCTCTGTCTCTCTGTCTGGCTGATGGTCAGCTCTGTCTCTCTGTCTGGCTGATGGTCAGCTCTGTCTCTCTGTCTAGGAGTCAGCTCTGTCTCTCTGTCTGGCTGATGGTCAGCTCTGTCTCTCTGTCTGGCTGATGGTCAGCTCTGTCTCTCTGTCTGGCTGATGGTCAGCTCTGTCTCTCTGTCTGGCTGATGGTCAGCTCTGTCTCTCTGTCTGGCTGATGGTGTCTGTCTCTGTCTGGCTGATGGTCCGCTCTGTCTCTCTGTCTGGCTGATGCTCAGCTCTGTCTCTCTGTCTGGCTGATGGTCAGCTCTGTCTCTCTGTCTGGCTGATGGTCAGGCTCTGTCTCTCTGTCTGGCTGATGCTCAGCTCTGTCTCTCTGTCTGGCTGATGCTCAGCTCTGTCTCTCTGTCTGGCTGATGGTCAGCTCTGTCTCTGTCTGGCTGATGGTCAGCTCTGTCTCTGTCTGGCTGATGGTCAGCTCTGTCTCTGTCTGGCTGATGGTCAGCTCTGTCTCTCTGTCTGACTGATGGTCAGCTCTGTCTCTCTGTCTGGCTGATGGTCAGCTCTGTCTCTCTGTCTGGCTGATGGTCAGCTCTGTCTCTCTCTGTCCTGAGGTCTTTGTTTCCTCTGCCTGTAGGCGTGGCTCAGGGGGCTGGTGGTGATGTTCTGTCTCAGAGCGTGGCTCAGCGATGTTCTGTCTCAGCGTGGGGGGCTGGTGGTGATGTTCTGTCAGGAGGCAGCGTGGCTCAGGGGGCTGGTGGTGATGTTCTGTCAGGAGGCAGCGTGGCTCAGCGTGGGGGGCTGGTGGTGATGTTCTGTCTGCAGCTGGTGGTGATGGTCTCAGGCGTGGCTCAGGGAGCTGGTGGTGATGTTCTGTCAGGAGGCAGCGTGGCTCAGGGGGCTGGTGGCAGCGTGGCTCAGGGGCTGGTGGTGATGTTCTGTCAGGAGGCAGCGTGGCTCAGGGGCTGGTGGTGATGTTCTGTCAGGAGGCAGCGTGGCTCAGGGGGCTGGTGGTGATGTTCTGTCAGGAGGCAGCGTGGCTCAGGGGGCTGGTGGTGATGTTCTGTCAGAGGCAGCGTGGCTCAGGGGGCTGGTGGTGATGTTCTGTCAGGAGGCAGCGTGGCTCAGGGGGCTGGTGGTGATGTTCTGTCTGCAGGCAGCGTGGCTCAGGGGCTGGTGGTGATGTTCTGTCAGGAGGAACCCTTCAGTTCTGTGGAATCCCTTTAGAGAACGACAACAGGAGGAATGCTAATAAAAGGAAGGTAATTACAGGAAGAGGAAGAAATTCTGGTTCTGAGGCCAAATGGTTGGTCTGCTTTTTACCCATGTTTCCTCTCCTCTCTCTCCGTCTCCCAGCACTATTCTGTTACATACAGGACGCCGCTCTGAGGGGAACCGCAGCCCCGGGCGCGATGCAATTACTTCACTGGAGATCGACACTCCTCTGCAGACCGGTCTGATTGGCTGGATTTCTGATCCAGATCCTGAATCACACAGCTGTCTGAGATGACCGCATGTTTGTCTTGAACTGGGCCGAGGCGGAGCCGTTTGATTGGATGGTGTTTTGTGATTTTTGTTGAAAAGAGGTGTGGAGAGATCGGGACGGAGATTATGGGGCAGAGCTGAACGCAGAGCGAGGCGGTTGGAGCGAGGCGGTTGGAGCGAGGCGGTTGGAGCGAGGCGGTTGGAGCGAGGCGGTTGGAGCGAGGCGGTTGGAGCGAGGCGGTTGGAGCGAGGCGGTTGGAGCGAGGAGGTTGGAGCGAGGCGGTTGGAGCGAGGAGGTTGAGCGAGGCGGTTGGAGCGAGGAGGTTGGAGCGAGGCTGAGCGAGGCGGTTGGAGCAGGCTGGAGGAGGTTGGGAGAGGTTGGAGCGAGGCGGACGGTTGGAAGCGGTTGGCAGCGAGGAGGTTGGAGCGAGGAGGTTGGAGCGAGGAGGTTGGAGCGGTTGGAACGAGGAGGTTGGAGCGGTTGGAGCTAGGAGGTTGGACCAGAGCCCTATTCCCTATATAGTCATGTTGACCAGAGCCCTATTCCCTATATAGTCCTGTTGACCAGAGCCCTATTCCCTATATAGTCCTGTTGACCAGAGCCCTATTCCCTATATAGTGCACTACTATAGACCAGAGCCCTATTCCCTATATAGTCCTGTTGACCAGAGCCCTATTCCCTATATAGTCCTGTTGACCAGAGCCCTATTCCCTATATAGTGCACTACTTAGACCAGAGCCCTATTCCCTATATTAGTCCTGTTGACCAGAGCCCTATTCCCTATATAGTGCACTACTATAGACCAGAGCCCTATTCCCTATATATAGTCCTGTTGACCAGAGCCCTATTCCCTATATAGTACACTACTATAGACCAGAGCCCTATTCCCCTATAGT
>NW_025755749.1:0-7410 GCF_021184085.1 Oncorhynchus gorbuscha
CAGGAACTACTCTATGTAATTGACCTCTACTCTAACAGGAACTACTCTATGTAATAGACCTCTACTCTAACAGGAACTACTCTATGTAATAGACCTCTACTCTAACAGGAACTACTCTATGTAATAGACCTCTACTCTAACAGGAACTACTCTATGTAATAGACCTCTACTCTAACAGGAAGTACTCTATGTAATAGACCTCTACTCTGTTCTATATAACAAGAACTACTCTATGTAATAGACCTCTACTCTAACAGGAACTACTCTATGTAATAGACCTCTACTCTATTCTATATAACAGGAACTACTCTATGTAATATACCTCTTCTCTATTCTATATAACAGGAACTACTCTATGTAATAGACCTCTACTCTAACAGGAACTACTCTATGTAATAGACCTCTACTCTATTCTATATAACAGGAACTACTCTATGTAATAGACCTCTACTCTAACAGGAACTACTCTATGTACTAGACCTCTACTCTATTCTATATAACAGGAACTACTCTATGTAATAGACCTCTACTCTAACAGGAACTACTCTATGTAATATACCTCTACTCTAACAGGAACTACTCTATGTAATAGACCTCTACTCTAACAGGAACTACTCTATGTAATAGACCTCTACTCTATATAACAGGAACTACTCTATGTAATAGACCTCTACTCTATTCTATATAACAGGAACTACTCTATGTAATATACCTCTACTCTAACAGGAACTACTCTATGCAATAGACCTCTACTCTATTCTATATAACAGGAACTACTCTATGTAATAGACCTCTACTCTAACAGGAACTACTCTATGTAATAGACCTCTACTCTAACAGGAACTACTCTATGCAATAGACCTCTACTCTATTCTATATAACAGGAACTACTCTATGTAATAGACCTCTACTCTAACAGGAACTACTCTATGTAATAGACCTCTACTCTATTCTATATAACAGGAACTACTCTATGTAATAGACCTCTACTCTAACAGGAACTACTCTATGTAATAGACCTCTACTCTAACAGGAACTACTCTATGCAATAGACCTCTACTCTAACAGGAACTACTCTATGCAATAGACCTCTACTCTATTCTATATAACAGGAACTACTCTATGTAATAGACCTCTACTCTAACAGGAACTACTCTATGTAATAGACCTCTACTCTATTCTATATAACAGGAACTACTCTATGTAATAGACCTCTACTCTAACAGGAACTACTCTATGTAATAGACCTCTACTCTAACAGGAACTACTCTATGCAATAGACCTCTACTCTAACAGGAACTACTCTATGTAATAGACCTCTATTCTATATATCAGGAACTACTCTATGTAATAGACCTCTACTCTAACAGGAACTACTCTATGTAATAGACCTCTTCTCTAACAGGAACTACTCTATGTAATAGACCTCTACTCTATTCTATATAACAGGAACTACTCTATGTAATAGACCTCTACTCTAACAGGAACTACTCTATGTAATAGACCTCTATTCTATATAACAGGAACTACTCTATGTAATAGACCTCTACTATAACAGGAACTACTCTATGTAATAGACCTCTATTCTATATAACAGGAACTACTCTATGTAATAGACCTCTACTATAACAGGAACTACTCTATGTAATAGACCTCTACTCTAACAGGAACTACTCTATGTAATAGACCTCTACTCTAACAGGAACTACTCTATGTAATAGACCTCTATTCTATATAACAGGAACTACTCTATGTAATAGACCTCTACTCTAACAGGAACTACTCTATGTAATAGACCTCTACTCTAACAGGAACTACTCTATGTAATAGACCTCTATTCTATATAACAGGAACTACTCTATGTAATAGACCTCTTCTCTAACAGGAACTACTCTATCTAATAGACCTCTACTCTAACAGGAACTACTCTATGTAATAGACCTCTATTCTATATAACAGGAACTACTCTATGTAATAGACCTCTTCTCTAACAGGAACTACTCTATGTAATAGACCTCTACTCTAACAGGAACTACTCTATGTAATAGACCTCTACTCTATTCTATATAACAGGAACTACTCTATGTAATAGACCTCTTCTCTATTCTATATAACAGGAACTACTCTATGTAATAGACCTCTACTCTAACAGGAACTACTCTATGTAATAGACCTCTATTCTATATAACAGGAACTACTCTATGTAATAGACCTCTACTCTAACAGGAAGTACTCTATGTAATAGACCTCTACTCTGTTCTATATAACAAGAACTACTCTATGTAATAGACCTCTACTCTAACAGGAACTACTCTATGTAATAGACCTCTTCTCTAACAGGAACTACTCTATGTAATAGACCTCTACTCTATTCTATATAACAGGAACTACTCTATGTAATAGACCTCTACTCTAACAGGAACTACTCTATGTAATAGACCTCTACTCTGTTCTATATAACAGGAACTACTCTATGTAATAGACCTCTTCTCTAACAGGAACTACTCTATGTAATAGACCTCTACTCTAACAGGAACTACTCTATGTAATAGACCTCTACTCTAACAGGAACTACTCTATGTAATAGACCTCTATTCTATATAACAGGAACTACTCTATGTAATAGACCTCTTCTCTAACAGGAACTACTCTATGTAATAGACCTCTACTCTAACAGGAACTACTCTATGTAATAGACCTCTATTCTATATAACAGGAACTACTCTATGTAATAGACCTCTTCTCTAACAGGAACTACTCTATGTAATAGACCTCTACTCTAACAGGAACTACTCTATGTAATAGACCTCTACTCTATTCTATATAACAGGAACTACTCTATGTAATAGACCTCTTCTCTATTCTATATAACAGGAACTACTCTATGTAATAGACCTCTACTCTAACAGGAACTACTCTATGTAATAGACCTCTATTCTATATAACAGGAACTACTCTATGTAATAGACCTCTACTCTAACAGGAAGTACTCTATGTAATAGACCTCTACTCTGTTCTATATAACAAGAACTACTCTATGTAATAGACCTCTACTCTAACAGGAACTACTCTATGTAATAGACCTCTACTCTATTCTATATAACAGGAACCTCTATGTAATATACACTCTTCTCTATTCTATATAACAGGAACTACTCTATGTAATAGACCTCTACTCTAACAGGAACTACTCTATGTAATAGACCTCTACTCTATTCTATATAACAGGAACTACTCTATGTAATAGACCTCTACTCTAACAGGAACTACTCTATGTACTAGACCTCTGCTCTATTCTATATAACAGAGACTACTCTATGTAATAGACCTCTACTCTAACAGGAACTACTCTATGTAATAGACCTCTACTCTAACAGGAACTTTCTATGTAATAGACCTCTACTCTAGCAGGAACTACTCTATGTAATAGACCTCTACTCTAACAGGAACTACTCTATGTAATAGACCTCTACTCTATTCTATATAACAGGAACTACTCTATGTAATAGACCTCTACTCTATTCTAACAGGAACTACTCTATGTAATAGACCTCTACTCTAACAGGAACTACTCTATGTAATATACCTCTACTCTAACAGGAACTACTCTATGTAATAGACCTCTACTCTCTAACAGGAACTACTCTATGTAATAGACCTCTACTCTAACAGGAACTACTCTATGTAATAGACCTCTACTCTATTCTATATAACAGGTAAACTACTATATGTAAAGAGACCTCTACTCTAACAGGAACTACTCTATGTAATAGACCCTCTATTCTATATAACAGGAACTACTCTATGTAATAGACCTCTACTCTATTCTATATAACAGGAACTACTATATGTAAGAGACCTCTACTCTAACAGGAACTACTCTATGTAATGAGACCTCTACTCTAACAGGAACTACTCTATGTAATAGACCTCTACTCTATTCTATATAACAGGAACTACTATATGTAGAGACCTCTACTCTAACAGGAACTACCTCTATGTAATAGACCTCTATTCTATATAACAGGAACTACTCTATGTAATATACCTCTACTCTAACAAGGGAACTACTCTATGTAAATAGAGCCTCTACTCTAACAGGAACTACTCTATGTAATAGACCTCTACTCTATTCTATATAACAGGAACTACTATATGTAAGGGCCTCTCACTCTAACAGGAACTACTCTATGTAATAGACCTCTATTCTATATAACAGGAACTACTCTATGTAATAGACCTCTTCTCTATTCTATAACAGGAACTACTATATGTAATAGACCTCTACTCTATTCTATATAACAGGAACTACTCTTATGTAATAGACCTCTATTCTATATAACAGGAACTACTCTATGTAATAGACCTCTATTCTATATAACAGAACACTCTATGTAATAGACCTCTATTCTATATAAGCTTAGGAACTACTCTATGAGCTGAGCTGTTGTTGATTTGTTGAACATTATATCATTTATGTGTAAAGTTATTAATATTTATGATTCAGTGATGTCTGGTTATAATGATAATGATAGGTCTGGCTATAATGATGAGATATGTCTGGCTATAACGATAATGATATGTCTAGCTATAATGCTAAGGATATGTCTGGGTATAATGATAAGGATATGTCTGGCTATAATGATAATGATATGTCTATTACTAAAATGGTAATGATAGGTCTGGTTATAATGATAATGATATGTCTAGCTATAACATGATAATGATAGGTCTGGCTATAATGATAATGATAGGTCTGGCTATAATGATAATGATATGTCTAGCTATAATGATAATGATAGGTCTGGCTATAATGATAATGATAGGTCTGGCTATAACGATAATGATAGGTCTGGCTATAATGATAAGGATATGTCTAGCTATATGATGATATGTCTAGCTATAATGATAATGATAGGTCTGGTTATAATGATATGAGATGTCTGGGTATAATGATAATGATAGGTCTGGTTATAATGATAATGATAGGTCTGGCTATAATGATAAGGATATGTCTGGGTATAATGTTAATGATAGGTCTAGCTATAATGATAATGATATGTCTGGGTATAATGATAATGATAGGTCTAGCTATAATGATAAGGATATGTCTGGGTATAATGATAAGGATAGGTCTGGTTATAACGATAATGATAGGTCTAGCTATAATGATAATGATAGGTCTAGCTACAATGATAATGATAGGTCTAGCTATAACGATAACGATAGGTCTAGCTATAATGATAATGATAGGTCTGGTTATAATGATAACGATAGGTCTGGCTATAATGATAATGATAGGTCTGGGTATAACGATAAGGATAGGTCTGGCTATAATGATATGGATAGGTCTGGTTATAATGATAACGATAGGCCTTGCTATAATGATAATGATAGGTCTGGGTATAATGATAAGGATATATCTGGCTATAATGATAATGATAGGTCTGGGTATAATGATAAGGATAGGTCTAGCTATAATGTTAATGATAGGTCTGGATATAATGATAAGGATAGGTCTGGTTATAATGATAACGATAGGTCTAGCTATAATGATAATGATAGGTCTGGGTATAATGATAAGGATAGGTCTGGTTATAATGATAACGATAGGTCTAGCTATAATGATAATGATAGGTCTGGGTATAATGATACGGATAGGTCTGGTTATAATGATAACGATAGGTCTAGCTATAATGATAATGATAGGTCTGGGTATAATGATAAGGATAGGTCTGGTTATAACGATAACGATAGGTCTAGCTATAATGTTAATGATAGGTCTGGGCATAATGATAAGGATAGGTCTGGCTATAATGATAACGATAGGTCTAGCTATAACGATAAGGATATGTCTGGGTATAATGATAACGATAGGTCTAGCTATAATGATAAGGATATGTCTGGGTATAATGAAAACGATAGGTCTGGCTATAATGATAATGATAGGTCTAGCTATAATGATAAGGATATGTCTGGGTATAACCATAACGATAGGTCTAGCTATAACGATAAGGATATGTCTGGATATAACGATAACGATATGTCTAGCTATAATGATAAGGATATGTCTGGGCATAATGATAACGATAGGTCTGGCTATAACGATAATGATAGGTCTAGCTATAACGATAAGGATATGTCTGGGTATAACGATAACGATAGGCCTAGCTATAATGATAAGGATATGTCTGGGTATAACGATAACGATAGGTCTAGCTATAATGATAAGGATATGTCTGGGTATAATGATAACGATAGGTCTGGCTATAATGATAAGGATATGTCTGGGTATAATGATAACGATAGGTCTAGCTATAATGATAATGATAGGTCTGGTTATAACGATAACGATAGGTCTAGCTATAATGATAATGATAGGTCTGGTTATAATGTTAATGATAGGTCTGGTTATAATGATAACGATAGGTCTAGCTATAATGATAATGATAGGTCTGGGTATAATGATAATGATAGGTCTGGTTATAATGATAATGATATGTCTGGTTATAATGATAACGATAGGTCTAGCTATAATGATAATGATAGGTCTGGTTATAATGTTAATGATAGGTCTGGTTATAATGATAACGATAGGTCTAGCTATAATGATAATGATAGGTCTGGGTATAATGATAATGATAGGTCTGGTTATAACGATAATGATATGTCTGGTTATAATGATAACGATAGGTCTAGCTATAATGATAAGGATATGTCTGGGTATAATGATAATGATAGGTCTAGCTATAATGATAATGATAGGTCTGGTTATAATGTTAATGATAGGTCTGGTTATAATGATAACGATAGGTCTAGCTATAATGATAATGATAGGTCTGGGTATAATGATAATGATAGGTCTGGTTATAATGATAATGATATGTCTGGTTATAATGATAACGATAGGTCTAGCTATAATGATAAGGATATGTCTGGGTATAATGATAATGATAGGTCTAGCTATAATGATAATGATATGCCTGGGTATAATGATAATGATAGGTCTAGCTATAATGATAATGATATGCCTGGGTATAATGATAATGATAGGTCTAGCTATAATGATAATGATATGCCTGGGTATAATGATAATGATAGGTCTAGCTATAATGATAATGATAGGTCTGGTTATAATGTTAATGATAGGTCTAGCTATAATGATAATGATAGGTCTGGTTATAATGTTAATGATAGGTCTAGCTATAATGATAAGGATATGTCTGGGTATAATGATAATGATAGGTCTAGCTATAATGATAATGATAGGTCTGGTTATAATGTTAATGATAGGTCTAGCTATAATGATAAGGATATGTCTGGGTATAATGATAATGATAGGTCTGGTTATGACGATAATGATAGGTCTGGACATAACGATAATGATAGGTCTGGCTATAACGATAATGA
>NW_025755750.1:0-7408 GCF_021184085.1 Oncorhynchus gorbuscha
TGTAGACACTGTAGACACTGAGCCATGAGACACTGTAGACACTGTAGACTCTGACCATGAGACACTCTGTAGACACTGACCATGAGACACTGTAGACACTGTAGACACTGACCTGTAGACACTGACACTGTAGACACTGACCATGAGACACTGTAGACACTGACACTGTAGACATGAGACACTGTAGACACTGACCATGAGACACTGTGGTGACACTGACCATGAGACACTGTAGACACTGACCATGAGACACTGTAGACACTGTAGACACTGTAGACACACACACTGTAGACACTGACCATGAGACACTGTAGACACTGAGACATGAGACACTGTAGACACTGTGACACTGTAGACACTGTAGACTCTGACCATGAGACACTGTAGACACTGACCATGAGACACTGTAGACACTGACCATGAGACACTGTAGACACTGACCATGAGACACTGTAGACACTGACCATGAGACACTGTAGACACACCTGAGACACTGTAGACACTGACCATGAGACACTGTAGACACTGTAGACACTGACCATGAGACACTGTAGACACTGTAGACACTGACCATGAGACACTGTAGACACTGTAGACACTGACCATGTAGACACTGACCATGAGACACTGTAGACACTGACCATGAGACACTGTGGACACTGACCATGAGACACTGTAGACACTGTAGACCTCGACCATGAGACACTGTAGACACTGACCATGAGACACTGTAGACACTGTAGACACTGACCATGAGACACTGTGGACACTGTAGACACTGTAGACACTGTAGACACTGACCATGACCATGAGACACTGTAGACACTGACCATGAGACACTGTAGACACTGGAGACACTGTAGACACTGACCATGAGACACTGTAGACACTGACCATGAGACACACTGTAGGACACACTGACCATGAGACACTGTAGACACTGACCATGAGACACTGTAGACACTGACCATGAGACACTGTAGACACTGAGACACTGTAGACACTGACCATGAGACACTGTAGACACTGTAGACACTGTAGACACTGACCATGAGACACTGTAGACACTGTAGACACTGACCATGAGACACTGTAGACACTGTAGACACTGAGACACTGTAGACACTGACCATGAGACACTGTAGACACTGTAGACACTGTGACCATGAGACACTGTAGACACTGTAGACACTGTAGACACATGAGACACTGTAGACACTGTAGACACTGTAGACACTGAGACACTGACCATGAGACACTGTAGACACTGACCATGAGACACTGTAGACACTGTAGACACTGTAGACACTGACCATGAGACACTGTAGACACTGTAGACACTGACCATGAGACACTGTAGACACTGTAGACACTGACCACTGTAGACACTGTAGACACTGACCATGAGACACTGTAGACACTGTAGACACTGACCATGAGACACTGTAGACACTGTAGACACTGTAGACACTGTAGACACTGACCATGAGACACTGTAGACACTGTGAGACACTGTAGACACTGTAGACACTGTGAGACACTGTAGACACTGTAGACACTGACCATGAGACACTGTAGACACTGTAGACACTGTAGACACTGACCATGAGACACTGTAGACACTGTAGACACTGTAGACACTGACCATGAGACACTGTAGACACTGTATGAGACACTGTAGACACTGTAGACACTGACCACTGAGACACTGACCATGAGACACTGTGAGACACTGTAGACACTGTAGACACTGACCTGTAGACACTGTAGACACTGTAGACACTGTAGACACTGACACTGAGACACTGTAGACACTGTAGACACTGACCATGAGACACTGTAGACACTGTAGACACTGTAGACACTGACCACACTGACACTGTAGACACTGTAGACACTGACCATGAGACACTGTAGACACTGTAGACACTGACCATGAGACAGACACTGTAGACACTGTAGACACTGTAGACACTGACCATGAGACACTGTAGACACTGTAGACATGAGACACTGAGACACTGGTAGACACTGTAGACACTGTAGACACTGTAGACACTGACCATGAGACACTGACCATGAGACACTGTAGACACTGACCAGAGACACTGTAGACACTGACCATGAGACACTGTAGACACTGACCATGAGACACTGTAGACACTGTAGACACTGAGACACTGTAGACACTGACCATGAGACACTGTAGACACTGTAGACACTGTAGACACTGTAGACACTGACCATGAGACACTGTAGACACTGTAGACACTGTAGACACTGTAGACACTGTAGACACTGTGAGACACTGTAGACACTGTAGACACTGTAGACACTGACCATGAGACACTGTAGACACTGTAGACACTGTAGACACTGACCATGAGACACTGTAGACACTGAGACACTGAGACACTGTAGACACTGAGACACTGTAGACACTGTAGACACTGTAGACACTGTAGACACTGTAGACACTGTAGACACTGACCATGAGACACTGTAGACACTAGACACTGTAGACACTGACCATGAGACACTGTAGACACTGAGACACTGAGACACTGAGACACTGACCATGAGACACTGTGTAGACACTGACACTGTAGACACTGACCATGAGACACTGTAGACACTGAGACACTGTAGACACTGTAGACACTGACCATGAGACACTGTAGACACTGACCATAGACAGGACAGACACTGACCATGAGACACTGTGAGACACTGTAGACACTGTAGACACTGTAGACACTGACCATGAGACACTGTAGACAGACAGCCACTGTAGACACTGTAGACAGACACTGTAGACACTGTAGACACTGACCATGAGACACTGAGACACTGTAGACACTGTAGACACTGACCATGAGACACTGTAGACACTGTAGAGCCAAAGACACTGTAGACACTGACCATGAGACACTGTAGACACTGTAGACACTGTAGACAGACACTGTGAGACACTGTAGACACTGTAGACACTGTAGACACTGAGACACTGTAGACACTGTAGACACTGTAGACACTGTAGACACTGACCATGAGACACTGTAGACACTGTAGACACTGACCATGAGACACTGTAGACACTGTAGACACTGTAGACACTGTAGACACTGACCATGAGACACTGTAGACACTGTAGACACTAGACACTGTAGACACTGACCATGAGACACTGTAGACACTGTAGACACTGTAGACACTGACCATGAGACACTGTAGACACTGTAGACACTGTAGACACTGACCATGAGACACTGTAGACACTGTAGACACTGTAGACACTGTAGACACACTGTGTAGACACTGACCATGAGACACTGACACATGACCATGAGACACTGTAGACACTCAGACACTGTAGACAGGACACTGTAGACACTGTAGACACTGACCATGAGACACTGTAGACACTGTGACACTGTAGACACTGACCATGACACTGGAATGGATCTAAGATACGTCAAGACAAATCTGTACAATTATTTAGACACTGACCATGAGACACTGTTTTGCAGACACTGATGAGACACCGTAGACACTGTTTGTAGACACTGTAGACACTGAATGAATCTAAGATACGTCAAGAAATCTACAATTAACGTTTGTGTTTGGTGACCTACATCAAATTTGTTTTCCAAATAAAAAATGGCGACGTGTTGTTGTCACGTATACTCCCTCTCCGGCCTCTAGGTCATCAGGCTGCTGATTATCCCACACAATTATGACCATCGTCTCGCGCATCTGCTCCTCATGACAATCACCTGGACTCCATCACCTTTGATTATCTTCTCTATCTGTCACTCACCTGGACTCCATCACCTCCTTGATTATCTTCCCTATATCTGTCACTCACCTGGACTCCATCCCCTCCTTGATTATCTTCCCTATATCTGTCTCTCACCTGGACTCCATCACCTCCTTGATTATCTTCTCTATATCTGTCTCTCACCTGGTCTCCATCCCCTCCTTGATTATCTTCTCTATATCTGTCACTCACCTGGACTCCATCACCTCCTTGATTATCTTCTCTGTATCTGTCACTCACCTGGACTCCATCACCTCCTTGATTATCTTCTCTATATCTGTCACTCACCTGGACTCCATCACCTCCTTGATTATCTTCTCTGTATCTGTCACTCACCTGGACTCCATCACCTCCTTGATTATCTTCCTCTATCTGTCTGTCACCTGGACTCCATCCCCTCCTTGATTATCTTCTCTATATCTGTCACTCACCTGGACTCCATCACCTCCTTGATTATCTTCTCTGTATCTGTCACTCACCAGGACTCCATCACCTCCTTGATTATCTTCTCTGTATCTGTCTCTCCCCTTGGTTCTTTCCTCAGGTGTTATTGACTCTGTTTTAATGTCAGTGCGTTGTTTATGTTTCGTGTTCATTGTTTCTTTTTTAAATTAAAACACTCAATTCCTGAACTTGCTTCCCGACTCTCAGCACAGTCGTTACAGTTGTCAGATGTAAACAAAGTTGAGTTGCTGGGCAGGTCTGTCTCACTGTCTATGTCAGCAGTACCGAAAGTAGGAATTCGCGACCCCATATGGGGTTGCCTGAAATGTGAATGGGGTCACTGGAGAATTTCCAAAATCCTGAGAGAAAAAAAATACATACGTTATAATATCATATTGGTATTTCAAAATCATTGTAATGTGGTTAACCTTAAAAATCTAAATGAAAGGTCTCCCCGAGAGGCGCAGTGGTCTAAGGCACTGCATCGCTGTTATGCAGGTGAATGAGGACCCAAAAGCGACTTGGCGAAACAGAGTCTTTTAATCCAGTTAAGGAAATAGCAATACTCCTAGACAAATCGGAGCGTAAATAAAGCATAAAAACAATTTCACGTAATCACGAGAACTGACTGGAGACTCGATAGCCAACTGCAGGTTGCCTCGGGAAGGCACTTGACCGTAGCAGACTCAGACACCTGCTCACCACGCAGCATCTGAGGGAAACACGACACGACAGGGCGATACAAAAGACACAGCACGGTGAATAATATACAAGGATCCGACAGGGCAGAAACGGAAAACAAGGGGGAAATAGGGACTAATCAGGGGAAAAGATAGGGAAACAGGTGTGGGGAAGACTAAATGATTGATTAGGGGAATAGAAGCTGGGGAGCAGGAACGGAGCGACAGAGAAGAGAGAGAGGGAGGGAGAGAGAAAAGGGAAACGAACCTAAAAAAGACCAGCAGGGGAAAACGAACAGAAGGAAAAGCAAAATGACAAGACAATATAAGACAAAACATGACAGTACCCCCCACTCACCGAGGCGCCTCTGGGCGCACTCGAGAGGAATTGCGGCAACGGAGGAAATCATCAATAAGTGAACGGTCCACACGTCCCGAGACGGAACCCAACTCCTCTCCCTCAGGACCGTAACCCTCCCAATCCACCCAGTATTGGTGACCCGTCCCAGAACGCATGTCCATGATCCTCACGTACCTTGTAAATAGGTGCGCTCTCGACAAGGACGGGAGGGGGAGGGAAAGAGAACGGGGGTGCGAAGAAAGGAGCTTGACACAGGAGACAGAGACAGGATGGACGCGACGAAGATGTCGCGGAAGAAGCAGCTCACAGCGACAGGATTGACGACCTGGGAGACACGGAATGACCAATGAACCGTGGAATCAACTACGAGAGAAGCTGTCGTAAGAGGAAGGTTGCGAGTGGAAAGCCACACTCTCTGGCCTGCAACAATACCTTGGACTCTTAATCCCCTCGTTTATTGGCGGCTCTCACAGTCTGTGCCTGTAACGTGCAGACCTCACCCTCCTCCAGGTGCGCAACGTTGGACCAACGCTGGCGGGAGGCAACGCTGGACTCGGCAAGCTGGGATGAGAACAGAGGAGGCTGGTAACCCAGACTACTCTGAAACGGGGAGATAACCCGGTAGCAGACGAAGGAAGCGAGTTGTGGCGTATTCTGCCCAGGGGAGCTGTTCTGCCCAAGACGAGGGTTTCTGAAGAAAGGCTGCGTAGTATGCGACCAATCGTCTGATTGGCCCTCTCTCTTGACGTTAGACTGGGGAAAACCGGAAGAGAGACTGACGGACGCGCAATCAAACGACAGAACTCCCTCCAAAACTGTGACGTGAATCATGGACCTCTGTCTGAAAGCAGTCAACGGAGGCCATGAATTCTGAACACATTCTCGATGATGATTTGTGCCGTCTCCTTAGCGGAAGGAAGTTTAGCGAGAGGAATGAAAAGTGTCTTCTTAGAGAACCTATCGACAACCGTAAGAATCACAGTCTTCCCCGCAGACAAGGCAGACCGTAATGAAGTCTAGGGCGTGTGGGACCATGGTCTAGAAGGAATGGGAGCGGTCTGAGGCAGCCGGCAGGAGGAGAGTTACCTGACTTAGTCTGCGCGCAGTCCGAACAAGCAGCCACGAAAACGAGCGCGTGTCACGCTCCTGAGTCGGCCACCAAAGCGCTGGCGAATAGACGCAAGAGTGCCTCGAACACCGGGATGACCAGCTAACTTGGCAGAGTAAGGCCCACTGAAGAACAGCCAGACGAGTGGGAACAGGAAGCGAAAAAGAAGGTTACTAGGACAACTGCGAATGCAGTGTGCGTGAGTGCTTTGCTTAACCTGTCTTTCAATTCCCCAGACTGTCAACCCGACAACACGCCCATAAGGAAGAATCCCCTCGGGATCAGTAGAAGCCACAGAAGAACTAAAAAGACGGGATAAGGCATCAGGCTTGGTGTTCTTGCTACCCGGGCCAGTAGAAATCACAAACTCGAAACGAGCGAAAAACAACGCCCAACGAGCTTGACGAGCATTAAGTCGTTTGGCAGAGCCGGATGTACTCAAGGTTCTTATGGTCTGTCAAGGCAAAAGACGGTCGCCCCCTCCAGCCACTGTCGCCATTCGCCTAGGGCTAGCGGATGGCGAGCAGTTCCGCTGATTTACCCACATCATAGTTGCGTTCCAGATGGCGACAGAGCGTGAAAAAATAAGCGCAAGGAGGAACCTTATCGTCAGACTGGAAGCGCTGGGATAGAATGGCTCCCACGCCTACCTCTGAAGCGTCAACCTCGACAATGAATTGTCTAGTGACGTCAGGAGTAACGAGGATAGGAGCGGACGTAAAACGTTCTTTTAGAAGATCAAAAGCTCCCTGGGCGGAACCGGACCACTTAAAACACGTCTTGACAGAAGTAAGAGCTGTGAGAGGGGCAGCAACTTGACCGAAATTACGAATGAAACGCCGATAGAAATTAGCGAAACCTAGAAAGCGCTGCAACTCGACACGTGACCTTGGAACGGGCCACTCACTGACAGCTTGGACCTTAGCGGAATCCATCTGAATGCCTTCAGCGGAAATAACGGAACCGAGAAAAGTAACGGAGGAGACATGAAAAGA
>NW_025755751.1:0-7408 GCF_021184085.1 Oncorhynchus gorbuscha
AGAGAGAGTCGAAAACAGCAGGTCCGGGACAAGGTAACACGTCCAGTGAACAGGTCAGGGTTCCATAGCCGCAGGCAGAACAGTTGAAACTGGAGCAGCAGCAGGTGGACTGGGGACAGCAGGTGGACTCGGGACAACAAGGAGTCATCAGCCCAGGTAGTCCTGAGGCATGGTCCTGTGGCTCAGGTCCTCCGGGAGAAGAGAGAAAAGAGAAAGAGAGAGAGAGAGAGTTAGAGGGAGCATACTTAAATTCACACAGGACACTGGATAAGACAGGAGAAATACTCCAGATATAACAGACTGATCCTAGCCCCGACACAAACTATTGCAGCATAAATTCTGGAGGCTGAGAAAGGAGGGGTCGGGAGACACTGTTGCCCTGTTCGACGATACCCACGGACAGGGCCAACTAGGCAGGATATAACCCCACCCACTTTGCCAAAGCACAGCCCCAACACCATTAGAGGGATATCTTCAAAACACCAACTAACTACCCTGAGAGAAGGCTGAGTATAGCCCACAAAGATCTCCCCCACAGCATGAACACGAGGGGGGCGCCAACCCAGACGAACCCAAATCAAGTGACGCACCCCTTCTAGGGACGGCATGGAAGAGCACCAGTAAGCCAGTGACTCAGACCCCTAATAGGGTTAGAGGCCCAGTGGAGAGAGGGGAACCGGCCAGGGAGAGACAGCAAGGGCGGTCTGTCACTCCAGTGCCTTTCCGTTCACCTTCACACTCCTGGGCCAGACTACACTCAATCATAGGACCTGCTGAAGAGATGAGTCTTCAATAAATACTTAAAGGTCGAGACCGAGTCTGCGTCTCTCAAATGGGTAGGCAGACCATTCCATAAAAATGGAGCTCTCTAGGAGAAAGACATGCCTCCAGCTGTTTGCATAGAAATTCTAGGGACAATACGAAGTCCTGCATCTTGTGACCATAGCGTACGTGTATGTATGTACAGCAGGATCAAATCAGAGAGATAGGTAGGAGCAAGCCCATGTAATGCCTTGTAGGTTAGCAGTAAAACCTTGAAATCAGCCCTAGCCTTAACAAGAAGCCAGTATAGAGAAGCTAACACTGGAGTAATATGATGAAATTATTTGGTTCTAGTCAAGATTCTAGCAGCCGTGTTTAGCACTAACTGGTGTTTATTTAATGTTTTATCCGGGTAGCCGGAAAGTAGAGCATTGCCGTAGTCTAATCTAGAAGTGACTAAAGCATGGATACATTTTTATGCATAATTTTTGGACAGAAAGTTTCTGATATTTTAAATGATATGTAGATGGAAAAAGCTGTCCTTGAAACAGTCTTGATATGTTCGTCAAAAGAGAGTTCAGGGTCCAGAGTAACGCCGAGGTCCTTCACAGTTTTATTTGAGACGACTGTACAACCATCAAGATTAATTGTCAGATCCAACAGAAGATCTCGTTCTTTCTTGGGACCTAGAACTAGCATCTCTGTTTTGTCTGAGTTTAAAAGTAAAACATTTGCCTTCATCCACTTCCTTATGTCTGAAACACAGGCTTCCAGGGACGGCGATTTTGGAGCTTCACCATGTTTCATAGGAATGTACAGCTGTGTATCATCCGCATAGCAGTACAAGTTAACATTATGTTTCTGAATGACATCACCAAGAGGCAAAATATATAGTGAAAACACTAGTTGTCCTAATATGGAACCTTTAGGAACACCGAAATTTACAGTTGATTTGTCAGAGGACAAACCATCCACAGAGACAAACTGATACAGTGGGGCAAAAAAGTATTTAGTCAGCCACCAATTGTGTTGAGAGAGGCCTGTAATTTTCATCATAGGTACACTTCAACTATGACAGAATTTTTTTTGAAAAGAAATCCAGAAAATCACATTGTAGGACTTTTGATGAATTTATTTGCAAATTATGGTGGAAAATAAATTGCGCTTGGTGAGATCTGACTGTTTCATCCAACATCATTGGTGCCGGCGTGGATAACAATATCCCTATACTCTCTACACTCGCCAGTTTTAGCCTTAGCCAGCACCGTCTTCAGATTAGCCTTAACGTCGGTAGCCCTGCCCCCTGGTAAACAGTGTATGATCGCTGGATGATTTGTTTTAAGTCTAATACTGCGGGTAATGGAGTCGCCAATGACTAGGGTTTTCAATTTGTCAGAGCTAATGGTGGGATACATCCGCGTCTCAGACCCTGTAAAGAGGGGAAGAGAGACCAGGGAAGGCTCGGCCTCTGACTCCGACCCGCTGCTTAATGGGGAAAACCAGTTGAATGTTTCTGTCGGCTGAATGAGCGACACCGGTTGAGAATTCCTACAATATTTCCTCCCAGAAGCCATGAGAAAACTGTGCAAAGGGGATTTATACTACTAAACTCAGCAAAAAAAGAAACGTCCTCTCACTGTCAGCTGCGTTTATTTTCAGCAAACTTAACGTGTAAATATTTGTATGAACATAACAAGATTCAACAACTGAGACATAAACTGAACAAGTTCCACAGACATGTGACTAACAGAAATTGAATAATGTGTCACTGAACAAAGGGGGGTCAAAATCAAAAGTAACAGTCATTGTCTGGTGTGGCCACCAGCTGCATTAAGTCCTCATGGACTGCACCAGATTTGAAAGTTCTTGCTGTGAGATGTTACCCCACTCTTCCACCAAGGCAATTGCAAGTTCCCGGACATTTCTGTGGGAAATGGCCCTAGCCCTCACCCTCCAATCCAACAGGTCCCAGACCTGCTCAATGGGATTGAGATCCGGGCTCTTTGCTGGCCATGGCAGAACACTGACATTCCTGTCTTGCAGGAAGTCATGCACAGAATGAGCAGTATGGCTGGTGGCATTGTCATGCTGGAGGATCATGTCAGGATGAGCCTGCAGGAAGGGTACCACATGAGGGAGGAGGATGTCTTCCCTGTAACGCACAGCGTTGAGATTCCCTGCAATGGCAACAAGCTCAGTCTGATGATGTTGTGACACACCGCCCCCAGACCATGACAGACCCTCCACCTCCAAATCAATCCCGCTCCAGAGTACAGGCCTTGACGTAACGCTCATTCCTTCGACGATAAACGCGAATCTGACCATCACCCCTGGTGAGACAAAACTGCGACTCGTCAGTGAAGAGCACTTTTTGCCAGTCCTGTCTGGTCCAGCAAGGGTGGGTTTGTGCCCATAGGTGATGTTGTTGTCGGTGATGTCTGGTGAGTACCTGCCTTATAACAAGCATACAAGACCTTTTTGCTGAGTTTATTATGTCATACCTCCTTCCAAAACATGATTTCACTGCCAATTTCACAGAATAATTTATAGAAATTGAGCAGAGGGTAATGCTCCTAGTCTTACTACCACTTTATTCTAAATAAATTGGCAGCGAAACAATGTTGTGGGAAGGGAGCAGGATTGGGAATATACTTGAGACCTGAGTCACTGTGTAACACCTGGGGTCTTTAAAGTTGTCACTGATACTGGGGGCCTTTAAGGTTGTCAGGAATACTGCACTTATAGTACACCCTGTATTAGTTATTTTGGGAGTTTTAGCTTGGAGTTATTCTACCTTCATCCTGGGTGTTTTGGTTTGGCCTAATTGGCCTGCACAGTCAGCTGGCCAAGATCACCAGAAGAGAAGATTCATCACTCAGGGTTCTTAACCAAGGGTCATTAATGACCGATCCTTAATGACGTGGCTTAACGGGGGGATTTAACGAGGCCCTTAATGAAGCTCCTGCCACCATTACCACAGTGCTGTCTGACATGATGAAAGGCCAGCCAATCTCTGGGCCGGGAGGTCCTTGTCTGAGGAGAAGTGTCTTCTCAAGACATGCGTTGTAACCTGGCCATCACTGATCAGCACACAGTATATCGTACAACACAGGGACCTCCATAACATCCTGTAACCTGGCCATCACTGATCAGCACACAGTATATCGTACAACACAGGAACCTCCATAACATCCTGTAACCTGGCCATCACTGATCAGCACACAGTATATCGTACAACACAGGAACCTCCATAACATCCTGTAACCTGGCCATCACTGATCAGCACACAGTATATCGTACAACACAGGAACCTCCATAACATCCTGTAACCTGGCCATCACTGATCAGCACACAGTATATAGTACAACACAGGAATCTCCATAGCATCCTGTAACCTGGCCATCACTGATCAGCACAGTATATCATACAACACAGGAACCTCCATAACATCCTGTAACCTGGCCATCACTGATCAGCACACTGTATATCGTACAACATAGAATCTCCATAACATCCTGTAACCTGGCCATCACTGATCAGCACACTGTATATCGTACAACACAGGAACCTCCATAACATCCTGTAACCTGGCCGCTGATCAGCACACAGTATATAGTACAACACAGGAACCCCATAACATCCTGTAACCTGGCCATCACTGATCAGCACACTGTATATGTCGTACAACACAGGAATCCGTAACATCCTGTAACCTGACCATCACTGATCCAGCACACTGTATATCGTACAACACAGGAACCTCCATAACATCCTGTAACCTGGCCATCACTGATCAGCACACTGTATATCGTACAACACAGGAATCTCCATAACATCCTGTAACCTGGCCATCACTGATCAGCACACTGTATATCGTACAACACAGGAACCTCCATAACATCCTGTAACCTGGCCGCCGCTAATCAGCACACAGTATATAGTACAACACAGGAACCTCCATAACATCCTGTAACCTGGCCATCACTGATCAGCACACTGTATATCGTACAACACAGGAACCTCCATAACATCCTGTAACCTGGCCATCACTGATCAGCACACAGTATATCGTACAACACAGGAACCTCCATAGCATCCTGTAACCTGGCCATCACTGATCAGCACACAGTATATCATACAACACAGGAACCTCCATAACATCCTGTAACCTGGCCATCACTGATCAGCACACTGTATATCGTACAACACAGGAATCTCCATAACATCCTGTAACCTGGCCATCACTGATCAGCACACTGTATATCATACAACACAGGAACCTCCATAACATCCTGTAACCTGGCCGCTGATCAGCACACAGTATATCATGGCCAACACAGGAACCTCCATAACATCTCTGTAACCTGGCCATCACTGGGATCAGCACACTGTATATCATACAACACAGGATCTCCATAACATCCTGTAACCTGGCCATCACTGATCAGCACACTGCTTCCATATCATACAACACAGGAACCTCCATAACATCCCTAACCTGGCCGCTGATCAGCACACAGTATATAGTACAACACAGGAACCTCCATAACATCCTGTAACCTGGGCCATCACTGATCAGCACACTGTATATCGCACAACACAGGAATCTCCATAACATCCTGTAACCTGACCATCACTGATCAGCACACTGTATATCGTACAACAACACAGGAACCTCCATAACATCCTGTAACCTGGCCATCACTGATCAGCACACTGTATATCGCATAACACAGGAATCTCCATAACATCCTGTAACCTGGCCATCACTGATCAGCACACTGTATATCGCATAAACACAGGAACCTCCATAACATCATGTAACCTGGCCGCCGCTAATCAGCACACAGTATATAGTACAACACAGGAACCTCCATAACATCCTGTAACCTGGCCATCACTGATCAGCACACTGTATATCGTACAACACAGGAACCTCCATAACATCCTATAACCTGGCCATCACTGATCAGCACACATTATATCGTACAACACAGGAACCTCCATAACATCCTGTAACCTGGCCATCACTGATCAGCACACAGTATATAGTACAACACAGGAACCTCCATAGCATCCTGTAACCTGGCCATCACTGATCAGCACACAGTATATCATACAACACAGGAACCTCCATAACATCCTGTAACCTGGCCATCACTGATCAGCACACTGTATATCGTACAACACAGGAATCTCCATAACATCCTGTAACCTGGCCATCACTGATCAGCACACTGTATATCATACAACACAGGAACCTCCATAACATCCTGTAACCTGGCCGTCGCTGATCAGCACACAGTATATAGTACAACACAGGAACCTCCATAACATCCTGTAACCTGGCCATCACTGATCAGCACACTGTATATCGTACAACACAGGAATCTCCATAACATCCTGTAACCTGACCATCACTGATCAGCACACTGTATATCGTACAACACAGGAACCTCCATAACATCCTGTAACCTGGCCATCACTGATCAGCACACTGTATATCGTACAACACAGGAATCTCCATAACATCCTGTAACCTGGCCATCACTGATCAGCACACTGTATATCGTACAACACAGGAACCTCCATAACATCCTGTAACCTGGCCGCCGCTAATCAGCACACAGTATATAGTACAACACAGGAACCTCCATAACATCCTGTAACCTGGCCATCACTGATCAGCACACTGTATATCGTACAACACAGGAACCTCCATAACATCCTGTAACCTGGCCATCACTGATCAGCACACATTATATCGTACAACACAGGAACCTCCATAACATCCTGTAACCTGGCCATCACTGATCAGCACACTGTATATCGTACAACACAGGAACCTCCATAACATCCTATAACCTGGCCATCACTGATCAGCACACATTATATCGTACAACACAGGAACCTCCATAACATCCTGTAACCTGGCCATCACTGATCAGCACACATTATATCGTACAACACAGGAACCTCCATAACATCCTGTAACCTGGCCATCACTGATCAGCACACAGTATATCGTACAACACAGGAACCTCCATAACATCCTGTAACCTGGCCATCACTGATCAGCACACAGTATATAGTACAACACAGGAACCTCCATAACATCCTGTAACCTGGCCATCACTGATCAGCACACAGTATATCGTACAACACAGGAACCTCCATAACATCCTGTAACCTGGCCATCACTGATCAGCACACAGTATATAGTACAACACAGGAACCTCCATAGCATCCTGTAACCTGGCCATCACTGATCAGCACACAGTATATCATACAACACAGGAACCTCCATAACATCCTGTAACCTGGCCATCACTGATCAGCACACTGTATATCGTACAACACAGGAATTTCCATAACATCCTGTAACCTGGCCATCACTGATCAGCACACTGTATATCATACAACACAGGAACCTCCATAACATCCTGTAACCTGGCCGCCTGATCAGCACACAGTATATAGTACAACACAGGAACCTCCATAACATCCTGTAACCTGGCCATCACTGATCAGCACACTGTATATCGTACAACACAGGAATCTCCATAACATCCTGTAACCTGACCATCACTGATCAGCACACTGTATATCGTACAACACAGGAACCTCCATAACATCCTGTAACCTG
>NW_025755752.1:0-7404 GCF_021184085.1 Oncorhynchus gorbuscha
ATTGTTCAGTCAAAACACCCCTGGAGACTAAATACCTCCCACATATTACAGTCAAAACACCCCTGGGGACAAGTGATACTGGTGTCACTCCAGACCTGGACAGTTTTAACTGTGGGTTTTCAGTAGGTTGGC
This sequence comes from Oncorhynchus gorbuscha, assembly GCF_021184085.1. Lineage (NCBI taxonomy): Eukaryota > Metazoa > Chordata > Actinopteri > Salmoniformes > Salmonidae > Oncorhynchus > Oncorhynchus gorbuscha. The sequence goes on from NW_025755752.1 coordinate 133, forward strand.
CTGAGGTAGACCTTTGGCCTGAGGTGAGACCACATCGTGGTCTGATGTCCCCACGAGAGGTCTGGTGGTGGCTAGGAACGCCTTTGGTATTGTCCCGTGGCACAAATCAAGAGTCATATTTTTCCTAGTGTGACATTTCACAAACGGGTGGTATGTACGTATCACAGTGATGTCATTATGGACCAGAACCCAGACAGTATCACAGGGATGTCATTATGGACCAGAACCCAGCTAGTATCACAGGGATGTCATTAAGTGGACCAGAACCCAGACAGTATCACAGGGATGTCATTATGGACCAGAACCCAGCTAGTATCACAGGGATGTCACTATGGACCAGAACCCAGCCAGTATCACAGGGATGTCGTTATGGACCAGAACCCAGCCAGTATCACAGGGATGTCATTATGGACCAGAACCCAGCCAGTATCACAGGGATGTCATTATGGACCAGAACCCAGCCAGTATCACAGGGATGTCATTATGGACCAGAACCCAGCCAGTATCACAGGGATGTCATTATGGACCAGAACCCAGCCAGTATCACAGGGATGTCATTATGCACCAGAACCCAGACAGTATCACAGGGATGTCATTATGGACCAGAACCCAGCCAGTATCACAGGGATGTCATTATGGACCAGAACCCAGCCAGTATCACAGGGATGTCATTATGGACCAGAACCCAGCCAGTATCACAGGGATGTCATTATGGACCAGAACCCAGCCAGTATCACAGGGATGTCATTATGGACCAGAACCCAGCCAGTATCACAGGGATGTCATTATGGACCAGAACCCAGCCAGTATCACAGGGATGTCATTATGGACCAGAACCCAGCCAGTATCACAGGGATGTCATTATGGACCAGAACCCAGCTAGTATCACATGGATGTCATTATGGACCAGAACCCAGCCAGTATCACAGGGATGTCATTAGAGACCAGAACCCAGCCAGTATCACAGGGATGTCATTATGGACCAGAACCCAGCCAGTATCACAGGGATGTCATTATGGACCAGAACCCAGCCTGTATCACAGGGATGTCATTATGGACCAGAACCCAGCCAGTATCACAGGGATGTCATTATGGACCAGAACCCAGCCAGTATCACAGGAATGTCATTATGGACCAGAACCCAGCTAGTATCACTTCCCTGGACCTAAGGCTCACATCAAGGCCAACCCACCAGCTGTCACCAACCATCACATCGGTCTTTCATCATTACCACAAACATAACATTACATAACACAGTGACATCAAGGCCAACCCACCAGCTGTCACCAACCATCACACTTCTTCTTCGTGTCATTTCCGGTCACAACTTGCAGGCTTGTTTTCGAGTTGCTGTGCATTTTGTTGCCAACCTATTTTGCTACCTGACAACTTTACGGTTTTCACTTTTTAATTACTGTTCATATATTTATTTATTTTTTCCTCAACTTTTTCACTCCGGACGCTTTATCTGGACACGATTCGTCAGGACCTCCAACAGCCGAAGCTAAGTAGTAACATTAACATGATGCCTTCTAATTGTAGTCGCTGTACTCGCCTTATGGCGAGGATAGCTGTGCTACAAACCCAGCTTCAGACGCAATCGTTAGGCAAAGGTAATTTCAGTGTAGAAAAGGATGAAACTGCGTCTGTGCCACCAGTAAAAACAGATAGTAGTATAAATCCCTGCACAGTCCCCGCAGCCGGACAACTTTCTCACGGTTTCTGGAAGGAAATGCTGTAGGAAAGCTCAACCGGTGTCGCTCATTTAGCCGACAGAAACTTTCAACCGGTTTTCCCCATTAAGCAGCGGGTCGGAGTCAGAGGCCGAGTCTTCTCTGGTCTCTACTCCTCCCGTTACGGGGTCTGAGACGCCGAAGCTTCCCACCATTAGCTCTGACAAATTGAAAACTCTAGTCATTGGCGACTCCATTACCCACAGTATTAGACTTAAAACGAATCATCCAGCGATCATACACTGTTTACCAGGGGGCAGGGCTACCGACGTTAAGGCTAATCTGAAGATGGTGCTGGCTAAACCTAAAACTGGCAAGTGTAGAGAGTATAGAGATATTGTTATCCACGTCGGCACCAACGATGTTAGGATGAAACAGTCAGAGATCACCAAGCGCAACATAGCTTCTGCGTGCATATCAGCTTGAAAGATGTGTCGGCATCAAGTAATTGTCTCTGGCCCCCTCCCAGTTAGGGGAGTGATGAGCTCTACAGCAGAGTCTCACAACTCAATCGCTGGTTGAAAACTGTTTTCTGCCCCTCCCAAAATAATTTGTAGATAATTGGCCCTCTTTCTGGGACTCACCCACAAACAGGACCAAGCCTGGCCTGCTGAGGAGTGACGGACTCCATCCTAGCTGGAGGGGTGCTCTCATCTTATCAACCAACATAGACAGGTCTCTAACTCCTCTAGTCTTTTGAGCTTCTCGTCATGAAATCTATGCAGCCTACTCAATCACTTTTTATAGCTACTGTTTACAGGCCTCCTGGGCCATATACAGCGTTTCTCACTGAGTTCCCTGAATTCCTATCGGACCTTGTAGTCATAGCAGATAATATTCTAATCTTTGGTGACTTTAATATTCACATGGAAAAGTCCACAGACCCACTCCAAAAGGCTTTCGGAGCCATCATCGACTCAGTGGGTTTTGTCCAACATGTCTCTGGACCCACTCACTGTCACAGTCATACGCTGGACCTAGTTTTGTCCCATGGAATAAATGTTGTGGATCTTGATGGATTTTTCCTCATAATCCTGGACTATCGGACCACCATTTTATTACGTTTGCAATTGCAACAAATAATCTGCTCAGACCCCAACCAAGGACCATCAAAAGTCGTGCTATAAATTCACAGACAACACAAAGATTCCTTGATGCCCTTCCAGACTCCCTCTGCCTACCCAAGGACGCCAGAGGACAAAAATCAGTTAACCACCTAACTGAGGATCTCAATTTAATCTTGCGCAATACCCTAGATGCAGTTGCACCCCTAAAAACTAAAAACATTTCTCATAAGAAACTAGCTCCCTGGTACACAGAAAATACCCGAGCTCTGAAGCAAGCTTCCAGAAAATTGGAATGGAAATGGCGCCACACCAAACTGGAAGTCTTCCGACTAGCTTGGAAAGACGGTACCGTGCAGTACCGAAGAGCCCTTACTGCTGCTTGATCATCCTATTTTTCTAACTTAATTGAGGAAAATAAGAACAATCAGAAATTCCTTTTTGATACTGTCGCAAAGCTAACTAAAAAGCAGCATTCCCCAAGAGAGGATGACTTTCACTTTAGCAGTGATAAATTCATGAACTTCTTTGAGGAAAAGATTATGATTATTAGAAAGCAAATTACGGAGTCCTTCTGTAGCTCAGTTGGTGATACTGCGTTTGTAATTTTCAGGGTAGTGGGTTCGATCCCCGGGACCACCCATACGTAGAATGTATGCACACATGACTGTAAGTCGCTTTGGATAAAAGCGTCTGCTAAATGGCAAAATTTATTTATTTTTATTTAAACCTGCGTATTCCTTCAAACCTCAGTTGTCCTGAGTCTGCACAACTGCCAGACCCAGGACTAGCGTCACAAGTGTTTTAGTACTATTCACACAATGATGAAAAAATAATCATGGCCTCTAAACTCAAGCTGCATAATGGACCCTATTCCAACTAAACTACTGGAAAGAGCGTTTCCTGTGCTTGGCCCTCCTATGTTGAACATAATAAATGGCTCTATCCACTGGATGTGTACCAAACTCACTAAAAGCGGCAGTAATAAAGCCTCTGAAAAAGCGAAACCTTGACCCAGAAAATATTATAAAAACTATCGGCCTATATCGAATCTTCCATTCCTCTCAAAATTTTAGAGAAGGCTGTTGCGCAGCAACTCACTGCTTTCCTGAAGACAAAAATGTATACAAAATGCTTCAGTCTGGTTTTAATCTCATCATAGCACTGAGACGGTACTTGTGAAGGTGGTAAATGACATTTTAATGGCATCCAATCGAGGCTCTGCATCTGTCCTCGCCTTTAGACCTTAGTGCTGCTTTTGATACCATCGATCACCACATTCTTTGGAGAGATTGGAAACCCAAATTGGTCTACACGGACATGTTCTGGCCTGGTTTAGATCTTATCTGTCGGAAAGATATCAGTTTGTCTCTGTGAATGGTTTGTCCTCTGACAAATCAACTGTAAATTTCGGTGTTCCTCAAGGTTCCGTTTAGGAGCAACATTGTTTTCACTATACATTTTACCTCTTGGGGATGTTATTCGAAAACATAATTGTTACGAGATACAGTTATCCTGTGTGTGTGTGTATCCTGTGTGTGTTTCTTTTCTCTCTTCTCACTCACAGGTGAAAATCATCACTCCCCAATCAGTCAACAATCAATCATCAATCAGAAGACACACCTCCTCCTATTTCCTGACCTATCACAGTTCCTTCCCCATGGTTTAAAAACCCCATCATTTGTTTGTTCTGCTCAATCTCTAGAGCTCAGCTCAATCTCTCTGTAAATGCCATGTCTGTAGGGTCTCTGTGTTTCACTTCTCGCCAGGCTCCTTTAACCTCTTGTTTAAAGCACCTCCATAGTACTTTGTCATCACCTGTGAGTATTGTTTTTGGTTATGGTGTTTATTTGTTTGCTGGTGGGAAAAGGGGGAAACTAAGACAAGTCGCCCATGGGCACACTACCCAGAGGTGAACTTTGTTAAATACACTAGGTAGAACTGGGCGGACCACCCACTGTATTTTGGTTAGTTAGTTAGTTGTTGTTAAAGTAGGCTAGTCTAGCTTAGGGTGTGTTTTTGCATATTTATTGTTTCTTTCCTTGGGTCCAGCTCAGCCCTTTTCCTGCTCCCCCATTACCGTGTGTTTATAAATAAACCTAGAGTTTGACGGTAGATTACGTCGTGGTTATTTCGCAGCATCATTCTCACTCTGTCACAATAATAATTTGCATGAGTTATGTTACGGGTCTCATTACCATCCCCCCTAGACTGTCGGGCCAAAAGGGATTCGTAACAATAATGTTAACTTTCACTGCTATGCGGATGACACACAGCTGTACATTTCAATGAAACATGGTGAAGCCCCAAAATTGCCCTCGCTAGAAGCATGTGTTTCAGACATAAGGAAGTGGATGGCTGCAAACGTTCTACTATTAAACTCGGACAAAACAGAGATGCTTGTTCTAGGTCCCAAGAAACAAAGAGATCTTCTGTTGAATCTGACAATTAATCTTAATGGTTGTAGAGTCGCCTCAAATAAAACTGTGAAGGACCTCGGCGTTTACTCTGGACCCTGATCTCTCTTTTGAAGAACATATCAAGACCATTTCGAGGACAGCTTTTTTCCATCTACGTAATATTGCAAAAATCAGAAACTTTCTGTCCAAAAATGATGCAGAAAAAGAAATCCATGCTTTTGTCACTTCTAGGTTAGACTACTGCAATGCTCTACTTTCCGGCTACCCGGATAAAGCACTAAATAAACTTCAGTTAGTGCTAAATACGGCTGCTAGAATCCTGACTAGAACCAAAAAATTGATCATATTACTCCAGTGCTAGCCTCTCTACACTGGCTTCCTGTCAAAGCAAGGGCTGATTTCAAGGTTTTACTGCTAACCTACAAAGCATTACATGGGCTTGCTCCTACCTATCTCTCTGATTTGGTCCTGCCGTACATACCTACACGTACGCTACGGTCACAGGACGCAGGCCTCCTAATTGTCCCTAGAATTTCTAAGCAACAACAGCTGGAGGCAGGGCTTTCTCCTATAGAGCTCCATTTTTATGGAACGGTCTGCCTACCCATGTCAGAGACGCAAACTCGGTCTCAACCTTTAAGTCTTTACTGAAGACTCATCTCTTCAGCGGGTCATATGATTGAGTGTAGTCTGGCCCAGGAGTGGGAAGGTGAACGGAAAGGCTCTGGAGCAACGAACCGCCCTTGCTGTCTCTGCCTGGCCGGTTCCCCTCTTTCCACTGGGATTCTCTGCCTCTAACCCTATTACAGGGGCTGAGTCACTGGCTTACTGGGGCTCTCTCATGCCGTCCCTGCAGGGGTGCGTCACCTGAGTGGGTTGATTCACTGTTGTGGTCATCCTGTCTGGGTTGGCCCCTCCCCTTTGGGTTGTGCCGTGGCGGAGATCTTTGTGGGCTATACTCAGCCTTGTCTCAGGATGGTAAGTTGGTGGTTGAAGATATCCCTCTAGTGGTGTGGGGGCTGTGCTTTGGCAAAGTGGGTGGGGTTATATCCTTCCTGTTTGGCCCTGTCTGGGGTGTCCTCGGATGGGGCCACAGTGTCTCCTGTCCCCTCCTGTCTCAGCCTCCAGTATTTATGCTGCAGTAGTTTGTGTCTGGGGGCTAGGGTCAGTTTGTTATATCTGGAGTACTTCTCCTGTCCTATTCGGTGTCCTGTGTGAATCTAAGTGTGCGTTCTCTAATTCTCTCCTTCTTTCTTTCTCTCTCTCGGAGGACCTGAGCCCTAGGACCATGCCCCAGGACTACCTGACATGATGACTCCTTGCTGTCCCCAGTCCACCTGGCCATGCTGCTGCTCCAGTTTCAACTGACCTGAGCCCTAGGACCATGCCCCAGGACTACCTGACATGATGACTCCTTGCTGTCCCCAGTCCACCTGGCCATGCTGCTGCTCCAGTTTCAACTGTTCTGCCTTACTATTATTCGACCATGCTGGTCATTTATGAACATTTGAACATCTTGGCCATGTTCTGTTATAATCTCCACCCGGCACAGCCAGAAGAGGACTGGCCACCCCACATAGCCTGGTTCCTCTCTAGGTTTCTTCCTAGGTTTTGGCTTTTCTAGGGAGTTTTTCCTAGCCACCGTGCTTCTACACCTGCATTGCTTGCTGTTTGGGGTTTTAGGCTGAGTTTCTGTACAGCACTTTGAGATATCAGCTGATGTACGAAGGGCTATATAAATACATTTGATTTGATTTGATCACATCGGTCTTTCATCATTACTACAAACATAACATTACATAACAAAACATAAAAAGACAGTTAAGTTGCTGTTCCTCAAAAAGGTTATTGGAAATTATTTTTTGATATTTCTTATGTTTCTCCTTAAGCAAAAAATTAAGAAGAAATCAGATTATTTTAAATAAATTTAATGGAAATGTTGTTAATTCCAAGATTGTTAAACCCTCATCTTAAACTCAGGGCAGAGTAAACAGCTCATGAATGAAATTGAACATGTTTAATTTACTCAAACTTCCTCTGAAAGTTTCAGTATTT
>NW_025755753.1:0-7401 GCF_021184085.1 Oncorhynchus gorbuscha
TCCTAAAGGACAGGTAACACACAGTGAGCTCCTTAAGGACAGCTAACACAACACACAGTGAGCCTTAAAGGACAGGTAACACACAGTGAGCTCCTAAAGGACAGGTAACACACAGTGAGCTCCTAAAGGACAGGTAACACACAGTGAGCTCCTAAAGGACAGGTAACACAATACACAGTGAGCTCCTAAAGGACAGCTAACTCATACAGTTGAAGTTGGAAGGTTACATACACATTTACATTTACATTTAAGTCATTTAGCAGACGCTCTTATCCAGAGCGACTTACAAATACACTTTAGCCAAATACATTTAAACCTGCCACATGCAGAAGGACAGCTAACACAACACACAGTGAGCTCCAAAGGACAGCTAACACAACACACAGTGAGCTCCTAAAGGACAGCTAACACAACACACAGTGAGCTCCAAAGCACAGCTAACACAACACATAGTGAGCTCCTAAAGGACAGCTAACACAACACACAGTGAGCTCCTAAAGGACAGCTAACACAACACACAGTGAGCTCCTAAAGGACAGCTAACACAACACACAGTGAGCTCCTAAAGGACAGCTAACACAACACACACTGAGCTCCTAAAGGACAGGTAACACAACACACAGTGAGCTCCTAAAGGACAGCTAACACAACACACAGTGAGTAACAGCTAACACAACACACAGGACAGGACAGCTAACACAACACACACTGAGCTCCTAAAGGACAGGTAACACAACACACAGTGAGCTCCTAAAGGACAGCTAACACAACACACAGTGAGCTCCTAAAGGACAGCTAACACAACACACAGTGAGCTCCTAAAGGACAGCTAACACAACACACAGTGAGCTCCTAAAGGACAGCTAACACAACACACAGTGAGCTCCTAAAGGACAGTTAACACACACACAATGAGCTCCTAAAGGACAGCTAACACAACACACAGTGAGCTCCTAAAGGACAGGTAACACAACACACAGTGAGCTCCTAAAGGACAGGTAACACAATACACAGTGAGCTCCTAAAGGACAGGTAACACAATACACAGTGAGCTCCTAAAGGACAGCTAACACAACACACAGTGAGCTCCTAAAGGACAGGTAACACAATACACAGTGAGCTCCTAAAGGACAGCTAACACAACACACAGTGAGCTCCTATAGGACAGGTAACACACAGTGAGCTCCTTAAGGACAGCTAACACAACACACAGTGAGCTCCTAAAGGACAGGTAACACACAGTGAGCTCCTAAAGGACAGGTAACACACAGTGAGCTCCTAAAGGACAGGTAACACACAGTGAGCTCCTAAAGGACAGGTAACACAATACACAGTGAGCTCCTAAAGGACAGCTAACTACATACACATTTACACAGTGAGCTCCTAAAGGACAGCTAACACAACACACAGTGAGCTCCTAAAGGACAGGTAACACAATACACAGTGAGCTCCTAAAGGACAGCTAACACAACACACAGTGAGCTCCTAAAGGACAGCTAACACAACACACAGTGAGCTCCTAAAGGACAGGTAACACAACACACAGTGAGCTCCTAAAGGACAGCTAACACAACACACAGTGAGCTCCTAAAGGACAGCTAACACAACACACAGTGAGCTCCTAAAGGACAGGTAACACAGTGAGCTCCTACACAGTGAGCTCCTAAAGGACAGCTAACACAACACACAGTGAGCTCCTAAAGGAAGGAGGAACACACAGTGAGAAGGACAGCTAACAGAACACACAGTGAGCTCCTAAAGGACAGGTAACACACAGGACAGTAAACAAGGCACAGTGAGCTCAGGACAGCTAACACACAGTGAGCTCCTAAAGGACAGGTAACACAACACACAGTGAGCTCCTAAAGGACAGGTAACACAACACACAGTGAGCTCCTAAAGGACAGCTAACACAACACACAGTGAGTCCTAAAGGAAGGTAACACACACACTTTAGCCAAAGGACATTTAACACAACACACAGTGAGCTCCTAAAGGACAGCTAACACAACACACAGTGAGCTCCTAAAGGACAGCTAACACAACACACAGTGAGCTCCTAAAGGACAGCTAACACAACACACAGTGAGCTCCTAAAGGACAGCTAACACAACACACAGTGAGCTCCTAAAGGACAGCTAACACAACACACAGTGAGCTCCTAAAGGACAGCTAACACAACACACAGTGAGCTCCTAAAGGACAGCTAACACAACACACAGTGAGCTCCTAAAGGACAGCTAACACAACACACAGTGAGCTCCTAAAGGACAGCTAAACACACACTGAGCTCCTAAAGGACAGGTAACACAACACACAGTGAGCTCCTAAAGGACAGCTAACACAACACACAGTGAGCTCCTAAAGGACAGCTAACACAACACACAGTGAGCTCCTAAAGGACAGCTAACACAACACACACTGAGCTCCTAAAGGACAGGTAACACAACACACAGTGAGCTCCTAAAGGACAGCTAACACAACACACAGTGAGCTCCTAAAGGACAGCTAACACAACACACAGTGAGCTCATATAGTTGAAGTTCGAAGGTTACATACACCTTAGCCAAATACATTTAAACTCAGTTTTTCACTATTCCTGACATTTAACTAACCTGTCTGTTTAAATCCTAGTAAAAATTCCCTGTTTTAGGTCAGTTAGGATCACCACTTTATTTTAAGAATGTGAAATGTCAGAATAATAGTAGAGAGAATTGATTTATTTATTTCAGCTTTTATTTCTTTCATCACATTCCCAGTGGGTCAGAAGTTTACATACACTCAATTAGTATTTGGTAGCGTTGCCTTTAAATTGTTTAACTTGGGTCAAACGTTTCGGGTAGCCTTCCACAAGCTTCCCACAATAAGTGGGGTGAGTTTTGGCCCATTCCTCCTGACAGAGCTGGTGTAACTGAGTCAGGTTTTTGTAGGCCTCCTGACAGAGCTGGTGTAACTGAGTCAGGTTTGTATGCCTCCTTGCTCGCACACCCTTTTAAGTTCTGTTTTCTATAGGATTGAAGTCAGGGCTTTGTGATGGCCACTCCAATACTTTGACTTTGTTGCCCTTAAGCCATTTTGCCACAACTTTGGAAGTATGCTTGGGGTCATTGTCCAGTTGGAAGACCCAATTGTGACCAAGCTTTAACTTCCTGACTGATGTTTTGAGATGTTACTTCAACATATCCACATAATTTCCCTGCCTCATGATGCCATCTATTTTGTGAAGTGCACCAGTCCCTCCTGCAGCAAAGCACCCCCACAACATGATGCTGCCACCCCTGTGCTTCACAGTCGGGATGGTGTTCTTCGGCTTGAAAGCCTCCCCCTTTTTCCTCCAAACATAACGATGGTCATTATGGCCAAACAGCTCTATTTTTGTTTCATCAGACCAGAGGACATTTCTCCAAAAAGTACCATCTTTGTCCCCATGTGCAGTTGCAAACCGTAGTCTGGCTGTTTTCTTCCTTGCTGAGAGGCCTTCCAGGTTGTGTTGATATAGGACTCATTTTACTGTGGATATAGACACTTTTGTACCTGTGTCCTCCAGCATCTTAACAAGGTCCTTTGCTGTTGTTCTGGGATTGATTTGCACTTTTTGCACCAAAATACGTTCATCTCTAGGAGACAGAACACGTCTCCTTCCTGAGCGGTATGATGGCTGCGTGGTCCTATGGTGTTTATACTTGCATACTATTGTTTGTACAGATGAACGTGGTACCTTCAGGCGTTTGGAAATTGCTCCCAAGGATGAACCAGACTCGTGGAGGTCTACAATTTGTTTTCTGAGGTCTTGGCTGATTTCTTTGATTTTCCCATGATGTCAAGCAAAGAGGCACTGAGTTTGAAGGTAGGCCTTGAAATACATCCACATGTACACCTCCAATTGACTCAAGTGATGTCAATTAGCTTATCAGAAGCTTCTAAAGCTAGGACATTTTCTGGAATGTGAGGGATCATGAGGTGGAGGAGAATCGCCATGTGGGTCTCATTGATGTGAGGGATGATGATGTTGTGGAGACACACCATGTGGGTCTCATTGTCTACAACCAACAAATGAATCGAGTGCTGGAAAGCAGTCTAGTAGTTGTAGACCAAAGTCCCGCCACAGTCGTTCAATGGGCTGGTTGTGATGGGCTGGTTGTGGACACCTCTGCCAGCTATTTGACTTCCTCTGTCTGTAAAACATGGTTGGCAGACAGTTTTTTTTAATTGATAAAAAAATGCTTCACGTAACAAAATGTGGAAAAAGTCAAGGGATCTGAATACTTTCAAATGCTCTGTAAAGCAAAGTATGTCTTTGTACTTGAGGTGCCTTTTTCATGACTTTTAATCTACAACTCTCCTAATGAACCCCCAAAAACGGAGACTATGTAATTATATATACATTGGAGAAAGACTGCAACTTACTGTAAGTACTGTGGTAGGTTTGTATTACCTTATAAATTATAGTACATGTTACAGTACATTTACATTTAAGTCATTTAGCAGACGCTCTTATCCAGAGCGACTTACAAATTGGTGCATTCACCAGTGGAACAGTCACTTTACAATAGTGCATCTAAATCTTTAAAGGAGGGGGGTGAGAGGATTACTTATCCTATCCTAGGTATTCCTTAAAGAGGTGGGGTTTCAGGTGTCTCCGGAAGGTGGTGATTAACTCCGCTGTCCTGGCGCGTGAGGGAGTTTGTTCCACCATTGGGGGCCAGAATAAGCTCTTGACTGGGCTGAGCGGGAACTGTACTTCCTCAGTGGTAGGGAGGCTTGGCAGGCCAGAGGTGGATGAACGCAGTGCCCTTTGTTTGGGTGTAGGGCCCATCAGAGTTCGAGGTACTGAGGTGCCGCCCGCCAGCCCGTAGGCAAGCACCATGGTCTTGTAGCGGATGCGAGCTTCAACTGGAAGCCAGTGGAGAGAGCGGAGGAGCGGGGTGACGTGAGAGAACTGGGAAGGTTGAACACCAGACGGGCTGCGGCGTTCTGGATGAGAGCTGTAGGGGCTTAATGGCACAGGGCAGGGAGCCCAGCCAACAGCGTAGTTGCAGTAATCCAGACGGGAGGTGACAAGTGCCTGGATTAGGACCTGCGCCGCTTCCTGTGTGAGGCAGGGTCGTACTCTGTGGATGTTGTAGAGCATGAACCTACAGGAACGGGCCACCGCCTTGATGTTAGTTGAGAACGACAGGGTGTTGTCCAGGATCACGCCAAGGTTCTTAGCGCTCTGGGAGGAGGACACAATGGAGTTGTCAACTGTGATGGCGAGATCATGGAACGGGCAGTCCTTCCCGGGAGGAAGAGCAGCTCCGTCTTGCCGAGGTTCAGCTTGGAGGTGGTGATCCGTCATCCACACTGATATGTCTGCCAGACATGCAGAGATGCGATTCGCCACCTGGTCATCAGAAGGGGGAAAGGAGAAGATTAATTGTGTGTCGTCTGCATAGCAATGATAGGAGAGACCATGTGAGGTTATGACAGAGCCAAGTGACTTGGTGTATAGCGAGAATAGGAGAGGGCCTAGAACAGAGCCCTGGGGGACACCAGTGGTGAGAGCGCGAGTGAGGAGACAGATTCCGCCACGCCACCTGGTAGGAGCGACCTGTCAGGTAGGACGCAATCCAAGCGTGGGCCGGCTACGGAGATGCCCAACTCGAGAGGGTGGAGAGGGGAGGATCTGATGGTTCACAGTATCGAAGGCAGCCGATAGGTCTAGAACAGGGTGTCAAACATACGGCCGCGGGCCGGGAACCGGCCCCCAAGGAGGTTCGATCAGGCCCGCAGGATAATTTGAAAGTGGAAAAATGCATAAAAGACATGGAATTAATATTTTTAATTCGCTGCAATTCATGGATTATCCGCTAAGGGGCGCACTCTTTCCATCAGAGTAGAAGACAAGCCGCATCACTGAGACAGACTGAAAACAGCAGACGGTATCAATGCGCCATCTGCTGCTTGTTACGACGTTGTTAATACCTTGGTCTCTACCTCTCCGCTACACCCTCATTAGCCAAAATGTCGTTATCCAAACGGAGAAAAGTAGATAAGGAGTGTAGAATTTTCAAAGAAAAATGGACCACGTCCTATTTATTTACAGAGATGCACGGAAAACCTTTGTGCTTGGTGTGTTTGCAACAAGTTTCGGTATTGAAGGAATATAATATTCGACGCCACTACGAGACTCATCACAACGAAAAATATGACGGCTTGCAAGGACAACTGAGAAGAGATAAGATTAACGAATTGCTGGCGGGTCTGAGGAAACAGCAGTCAACTTTCATCCAGAGATATGAGGTGTTTCATGAAATGTTTTGTAAAAGGATAGTTCATTAAATTTCAATATTTTCCTAATGTTCTTGTGCTTCTTTACACCAAAACAAAGGAAAGACATGATATTTTGGTTATTTATAGCAGAGTATGGTATAATTTTAATGGTCCGGCCCACTTGACATCTCCCCTAGGCCGTATGTGGCCCACGATGCGAAATGAGTTTGACACCCCTGGTCTAGAAGGATGAGAGCAGAGGAGAGAGAGTTAGCTTTAGCAGTGCGGAGCGCCTCCGTGATACAGAGGAGAGCAGTCTCAGTTGAATGACTAGTCTTAAAACCTGACTGATTTGGATCAAGAAGGTCATTCAGAGAGAGATAGCGGGAGAGCTGGCCAAGGACGGCACGTTCAAGAGTTTTGGAGAGAAAAGAAAGAAGGGATACTGGTCTGTAGTTGTTGACATCGGAGGGATTCGAGTGTAGGTTTTTTCAGAAGGGGTGCAACTCTCGCTCTCTTGAAGACGGAAGGGACGTAGCCAGCGGTCAGGGATGAGTTGATGAGCGAGGTGAGGTAAGGGAGAAGGTCTCCGGAAATGGTCTGGAGAAGAGAGGAGGGGATAGGGTCAAGCGGGCAGGTTGTTGGGCGGCCGGCCGTCACAAGATGCGAGATTTCATCTGGAGAGAGAGGGGAGAAAGAGGTCAGAGCACAGGGTAGGGCAGTGTGAGCAGAACCAGCGGTGTCGTTTGACTTAGCAAATGAGGATCGGATGTCGTCGACCTTCTTTTCAAAATGGTTGACGAAGTCATCTGCAGAGAGGGAGGGGGGGGGGGATTCAGGAGGGAGGAGAAGGTGGCAAAGAGCTTCCTAGGGTTAGAGGCAGATGCTTGGAATTTAGAGTGGTAGAAAGTGGCTTTAGCAGCAGAGACAGAGGAGGAAAATGTAGAGAGGAGGGAGTGAAAGGATGCCAGGTCCGCAGGGAGGCGAGTGTTCCTCCATTTCCGCTCGGCTGCCCGGAGCCCTGTTCTATATAGTATAGTATATATTATAGTATATATATTATAGTATATAAGTATAGTCGCTGGTGAGGGTCTTCCTGGGGAGAGGGGGTCCTCCAAGAGACTGAAATGAGATGAGGCCCCTCGCACA
>NW_025755754.1:0-7398 GCF_021184085.1 Oncorhynchus gorbuscha
GACCCAAACTGTTACAGACCTATATCCATCCTGCCCTGCCTATCTAAGGTCTTCGAAAGCCAAGTCAACAAACAGGTGACTGACCATCTCGAATCCCACCGCATCTTCTCCGCTTATGCAATCCGGTTTCCGAGCCGGTCACGGGTGCACCTCAGCCACACTCAAGGTACTAAACGACATCATAACGCCATCGATAAAAGACAGTACTGTGCAGCCGTCTTCATCGACCTTGCCAAGGCTTTCGACTCTGTCAATCACCATATTCTTATCGGCAGACTCAGTAGCCTCGGTTTTTCGGATGACTGCCTTGCCTGGTTCACCAATTACTTTGCAGACAGAGTTCAGTGTGTCAAATCGGAGGGCATGTTGTCCGGTCCTCTGGCAGTCTCTATGGGGTGCCACAGGGTTCATTTCGGGCCGACCCTTTTCTCTATATATATCAATGATGTTGCTCTTGCTGCGGTGGCGATTCCCTGATCCACCTCTACGCAGACGACACCATTGTATACACTTTCTCGCCCGTCATTGGACACTACTGTGCTATCTAACCTCCAATCGAGCTTCAATGCCATACAACACTCCTTCCTTGGCCTCCAACTGCTCTTAAACGCTAGTAAAACCAAATGCATGCTTTTCAACCGATCGCTGCCTGCACCCGCATGCCCGACTAGCATCACCACACTGAATGCCCGACCTTGAATATGTGGACACCTATAAGTACCTAGGTGTCTGGCTAGACTGCAAACTCCTTCCAGACCATATCAAACATCTCCAATCGAAAATCAAATCAAGAATCGGCTTATTCCGCAACAAAGCCTCCTTCACTCACGCTGCCAAGCTTACCCTAGTAAAACTGACTATCCTACCGATCCTCGACTTGGCGACGCCATCTACAAAATTGCTTCCAACACTCTACTCAGCAAACTGATGCAGTTTATCACAGTGCCATCCGTTTTGTCACTAAAGCACCTTATTGTCATGTTTTGTCATTGATTATCATGTCTTGTCTCTGTGCTTCCCTCTATTCGTTTCCCTCTGCTGGTCTTATTAGGTTCTTTCCCTCTTTCTATCCCTCTCTCTCCCCCCCTCCCTCAAGGCCCTCTCTCGCTCTCTCTCTATCGTTCCGTTCCTGCTCCCAGCTGTTCCTCATTCTCCTAACTATCCATTTACTCTTTCACACCTGTCCCCTATTTTTGCCTCTGATTAGAGTCCCTATTTCTCCCTCTGTTTTCCGCTTCTGTCCTTGTCGGATCCTTGTTTGATGTTCGCTGTTCTGTGTCCTTGTTCCGCCTCTGTCGTGTTTTTGCTCTCTTCAGATGCTGCGTTGGAGCTTTCTATGTCAGCTACGCCGTTGCCTTCCCGGCGACCTGCAGTCTGTGGTCGCGTCTCCAGTCGTCTCTCCACTGACGAGTGGATTTCAGTTTTCCTGTTTTGTATTTACCTAGATATATCCAGGATTATCGTTTTGTTTAAGACTGGAATAAAGACTCTGTTTCTGTTAAGTCGCTTTTGGGTCCTCATTCACCAGCATAACACTTATACTACCCACCACTGCGACTTGTATGCTCTAGTCGTTCCCGCATATTCGTCGCCAGACCCACTGGCTTCAGGTCATCTACAAGGCCATGCTAGCCAAAGCTCCACCTTATCTCAGCTCACTGGTCACGGATCTAACACCCATCCGTAGCACCCTCCAGCAGGTGTATCTCATTGATCATCCCTAAAGCCAACACCTCATTCGCCGTTTCTGTCCAGTACTCTGCTCCTGTGACTGGAACAAATTGCAAAATCGCTGAAGTTGGAGTCTTTATCTCCCTCACAACTTCAAACATCAGCTAGCTGAGCAGCTAACCGTCGCTGCAGCTGTACATAATCTATTGGGTAAATAGCACACCCATTTTCACCCTACCTCATCCCACAGTTTTTATTTATTTACTTTTCTGTTTTGCACACCAATATCTCTACCTGTACATGACCATCTGATCATTTATCACCCAGTGTTAATCTGCAATTTGTAATTATTCGCCTACCTCCTCATGCCTTTTGCACACATTGTATATAGACCTTTTTCTCTGTGTTATTGACTTGTTAATTGTTTACTCCATGTGTAACTCTGTGTTGTCTGTTCACACTGCTATGCTTTATCTTGGCCAGGTCGCAGTTGCAAATGAGAACCTGTTCTCAACTAGCCTACCTGGTTAAATAAAGGTGTACCACAGGGTTTGATTTTGGGACTATTCTCTTCACTATTTATATAAACACCATTGGTCAATCTGTAAAAAAAAGTAAACTTCATCTATCGGATGATAAGAATTTGTTCTGACTTGCCTAGTTAAATAAAGGTTAAAAATGTTTTCTTATTTTTAATGATGTATGCTAATACATAATTAACTGCCCTTAACTGTTAATCTGGATGTAAAAACTACAGTAAGATTTATAGCTATTCAGGAATATTGCTGATTTAAAACTTGTTTTCGACCACTCCATATAGAATGTATGCACACTGACTGTAAGTCGCTTGATTCGTCTGCTAAATGGCATATATTATTATATTAATATGGGCAAAACGAAATACATGTTGTTAATAAACTCTGGTAAGAATGTTTAAGATGAACTACATGTTCACCATTAGATGGAACGTGCTCCCATATGAAGGGAAAGCAAGAAAATAGTCACATAAAGAAACGCCCTGAAAGTAGGTATGTCCAAACTTTGACAGTATATTTATATTTACCCCTGAATGAGTAGGTATGTCTCTTTGACTGGTATTTTATATATATATAAACCCTGAATTGGTCAACTTTTGACTGGTAAAAAAAAGTATACCCCTGAATGATAGGTATGTCCAAACTTTGCTGGTACTGTATATAAATATAAACCCCTGAATGAGTAGGTGTGTCCAAACTTTGACCTATATTAAATAATATATATATATATAATATATATATATATATATATTATATATATATATATATACCCTGAATGAGTAGGTATGTCCAAACTTTGACTGGTACTGTATATATTAATCTGAATGAGGTATGTAAAATTTTTGACTGGTACTGTATATAATATATTTTATAAAGCGAATTCGGTGTGTACATACCTGGTACTGATTTATAATATATATATATATATATAGGATATATATATATAGAATGTATGCACACATGATATATATATATATATATACCCCTGAATGAGTAGGTATGTCCAAACTTTGACTGGTACTGTGTGTATATATATTATTATATATATATATATATAAATATATATATATATATATATACCCCTGAATGAGTAGGTGTCCAAATGTTTGACTGGTACTGTAATATACATGTATAAACTCATTAGATAGGTGTGTCCAAACTTTGACTGGTACTGTATATATGATATATATATATATATATATATATATATATAAATAGTATATATATACCCCTGAATGAGTAGGTGTCCAAACATTGACTGGTACTGTATATATATATATACCCCTGAATGAGTAGGTATGTCCAAACTTTGACTGGTACTGTATATATATATATATATAAAACCCCTGAATGAGTAGGTGTGTCCAAACTTTGACTGGTACTGTATATATATATATATATATATATATATATATATATATATATATACCCCTGAATGAGTAGGTATGTCCAAACTTTGACTGGTACTGTGTATATATATATATATATATATACCCCTGAATGAGTAGGTGTGTCCAAACTTTGGACTGTACTGTATATATATATATATATATATATATATACGATGTTGTAGTATGTTGGGCACATTTGTAAAAAGAGACGTAGGTCTCAACATGTCTTCCCTGTTAGAACAAAAGGTTCAATAGAAAAACAAATACAAAAGGTTGTAAATCTACAGGTTAAGGACAAGAGGATTCAATATCCCATAAATCCTTGCAAAAATGCGGAAAAAATCTAAACAATGGACTAACAATGCAGTGAAAATGACTGAAGTGGATGTTGTATGCAGAAAGTTTCAGCTAACTACTCAGCTAGTACACCTTTGTTTTCTCTCATCTCTTATTCATTCAAATGTGTTTGAAATATTTACACTACAACCACTTTATTGCTTATCATCACGACATGATGCATTTACAATACTAATCCTGTAGAATCAACACTTGGTCACTGGACCAATGAATTTGTTTATTTATTGCCATGGAATTATTACATTGTCCCTAACACAGTGTAATGCGGCCTGATCAGGTCAGGTAGAAAGCTACCACCATATTCCTTACACCTATCAATCCTCTCAGATCTACCCTGATGCCTAGGACCCAGGGAAATGGGGTTGATATGGGATTGGAAAGGTAGACTTGAAGTAAAGTTAAGACAGTCCTCCTTTCGACAACAAAGTCGTTACACCATAGTGTGTAAAACTTTATACCATAATAGCATTGAAAAACATGACAAATCAATGTGTAATTGCACCCAACTACCACTAGGTGTCAGAGTTGTAAGTACTATGTAACAATCTGTTCCTACACTATAACACCATACATACACAGAAATCATTTCCACCATATGGTATGAAAGTCCCGCCTACTCTCTGGATCATGTCCCACGCCGTTTTTTTAATGGCCTTCAAGATTATATTTTCAAATTCATCAAAACGCGGTCAGTTAAAATGTATATAATATAATATTTGTATCGTGGGTTAATTTACTTCTACCCAGTGCCGCCCATGATGGTTTTCAATTACAAAAATAAAACGCAGTCGAAAACCTTCATGAAAGGCAACAGTTAGAAGTAAATTAAACCACAAATAGAAATATCATTGACATTTGGGGCGGCAGGGTAGCCTAGTGGTTAGAGCGTTGGACTAGGAACCGAAAGGTTGCAAGTTTGAATCCCTGAGCTGACAAGGTACAAATCTGTCGTTCTGCCCCTGAACAGGCAGTTAACCCACTGTTCCTAGGCCGCCATTGAACACAAGAATTTGTTCTTAACTGACTTGCCAACTACCACTTTCTTTCTCTCTCTCGGAGGACCTGAGCCCTAGGACCGTGCCCCAGGACTACCTGACATGATGGCTCCTTGCTGTCCCCAGTCCACCTGACTGTGCTGCTGCTCCAGTTTCAACTGTTCTGCCTTATTATTATTTGACCATGCTGGTCATTTATGAACATTTGAACATCTTGGTCATGTTCTGTTATAATCTCTACCCGGCACAGCCAGAAGAGGACTGGCCACCCCACATAGCCCGGTTCCTCTCTAGGTTTCTTCCTAGGTTTTGGCCTTTCTAGGGAGTTTTTCCTAGCCACCGTGCTTTTACACCTGCATTGTTTGCTGTTTGGGGTTTTAGGCTGGGTTTCTGTACAGCACTTTGAGATATCAGCTGATGTACGAAGGGCTATATAAATAAATTTGATTTGATTTGATTTGACTTGCCTAGTAAAATAAAAATACACAAGTATACAAAACATTAGGAACACTTTCCTATTGAGTTGTCCCCCTTTTCCCCCAGAACAGCCTCATTTCATTGGGGCATGGACTCTACAAGGTGTCAAAAGCGTTCCATAGGAATGCTGGCCAATGTTGACTCCAATGCTTCCTACAGTTGTGTCAAATTGGCTGGATGTCCTTGGGTGGTAGACCATTCTTTATACATCTGGGAAACTGTTGAGCGTGAAAAACCCAGCAGGGTTTCAGTTCTCGACTCAAACCGGTGTTTGAGTTCAAAGGAATTTACAGTAAATATGTTGCCTTGTCCATTCACCCTCTGAATGGAACACATTCACCCTCTGAATGGAACACATTCACCCTCTGAATGGAACACATTCACCCTGTGAATGGAACACATTCACCCTGTGAATGGAACACATTCACCCTGTGAATGGAACACATTCACCCTCTGAATGGAACACATTCACCCTGTGAATGGAACACATTCACCCTCTGAATGGAACACATTCACCCTCTGAATGGAACACATTCACAATTCAGGTCTCAATTGTCTCAAGGCTTAAACATCCTTCTTTAACCTGTCTCCTCCTTTTCATCTACACTGATTGAAGTGGATTTATCAAGTGACATCAATAAGGGATTATAGCTTTCACCTGGACTCACCTGGTCAGTCTGTCATGTATAGAGCAGGTATTGTTTTGTACACTCAGTGTATATCTTAAATGGTTGCGTTTTGATGAATTTGATTTTATATTCTTGAAGCCCAATTCAAAAACCGTATGGGACATGATCCAGAAAGTAGGCAGGATCGTACCGTATTACGGAGGGACACAGGATCGTACCGTATTACGGAGGGACACAGGATCGTACCGTATTACGGAGGGACACAGGATCGTACCGTATTACGGAGGGACACAGGATCGTACCGTATTACGGAGGGACACAGGATCGTACCGTATTACGGAGGGACACAGGATCGTACCGTATTACGGAGGGACACAGGATCGTACCGTATTACGGAGGGACACAGGATCGTACCGTATTACGGAGGGACACAGGATCGTACCGTATACGGAGGGACACAGGATCGTACCGTATTACGGAGGGACACAGGATCGTACCGTATTACGGAGGGACACAGGATCGTACCGTATTACGGAGGGACACAGGATCGTACCGTATTACGGAGGGACACAGGATCATTACCGTATTACGGAGGGACACAGGGATCAGTACCGTATTACGGAGGGACACAGGATCGTGCCGTATTACGGAGGGACCACAGGATCGTACCGTAATAAAGAGGGACACAGGATCGTACCGTATTACGGAGGGACACAGGATCGTACCGTATTACGGGAGGGACACAGGATCGTACCGTATTACGGAGGGACACAGGATCGTTACCGTGTTACGGAGGGACACAGAGATCGATACCGTATTACGGAGGGACACAGGGATCGTACCGTATTACGGAGGGACACAGGATCGTACCGTATTACGGAGGGACACAGGATCGTACCGTATACGGAGGGACACGGGATCGTACCGTATTACGGAGGGACACAGGATCGTACCGTATTACGGAGGGACACAGGATCGTACCGTATTACGGAGGGACACAGGATCGTACCGTATTACGGAGGGACACAGGATCGTCACCGATACGGAGGGACACAGGATCGTACCGTGTACGGAGGGACACAGGATCGTACCGTATTACGGAGGGACACAGGATCGTACCGTATTACGGAGGGACACAGGATCGTACCGTATTACGGAGGGACACAGGATCGTACCGTACGGACGGGGGACACAGGGATCGTACCGTATTACGGAGGGACACTGGGATCGTACCGTATTACTGGAGGGACACAAGGATCGTGCCGTATTACGGAGGGACATCGCAATGTGACGTAGAAAAGAAACCATGAATAACTTATCCAAAGAAAGGAGTACTGTACAT
>NW_025755755.1:0-7394 GCF_021184085.1 Oncorhynchus gorbuscha
GGAACGTCTCTGTGATAGACTGGATCACTGAGAGGAACGTCTCTGTGATAGACTGGGTCACCGAGAGGAACGTCTCTGTGATAGACTGGGTCACTGAGAGGAACGTCTCTGTGATAGACTGGGTCACTGAGAGGAACGTCTCTGTGATAGACTGGGTCACCGAGAGGAACGTCTCTGTGATAGACTGGATCACTGAGAGGAACGTCTCTGTGATAGACTGGGTCACTGAGAGGAACGTCTCTGTGATAGGCTGGATCACTGGAGAGAAACGTCTCTGTGATAGACTGGGTCACTTGAGGAGGAACGTCTCAGATAGACTGATCACTGAGAGGAACGCTTCTGTGATAGATTGGGTCACTGAGAGGAACGTCTCTGTGATAGACTGGGTCACTGAGAGGAACGTCTCTGTGATAGACTGGGTCACTGAGAGGAACGCTCTGTGATAGGACTGGGTCACCGTAGAGGAACGTCTCTTGATAGACTGGGTCACCGAGAGAACGTCTCTGTGATAGACTGGATCACTGAGAGGAACGCCTCTGTGATATCGGGATCACTGAGGAACGGCTCTCTGTGATAGACTGGGTCACTGGAGAGGAGAATGCCTCTGTGATAGACTGGATCACTGAGAGGAACGTCTCTGTTTCATAGTGTGTCACTGAGAGGACCGTGTCTGTGATAGGACTGGATCACTGAGAGGAACGCCTCTGCTCTGTGTGTAATGTGTGTGTGTGTGTGTGTGTGTGTGTGTGTGTGTGTGTGTGTGTGTGTGTGTGTGTGTGTGTGTGTGTGTGTGTGTGTGTGTGTGTGTGTGTGTGTGTGTGTGTGTGTAGGAAGAGTTGATGCAGCCGCCCGATGAGAGCAACCCTTATGAGGAGGTCTACAAGGACTCTACCACCTTCCTGAAGGTAACACACACCGCACACACATGTCAACACTGTTGTTATAGGTTAACTGTCTGTCTGTCTGTATCAGGGTACCCAGAGTCTGAACCCCCATAATGACTACTGTCAACACTGTTGTTATAGGTTAACTGTCTGTCTGTCTGTATCAGGGTACCCAGAGTCTGAACCCCCATAATGACTACTGTCAACACTGTTGTTATAGGTTAACTGTCTGTCTGGATCAGGGTACCCAGAGTCTGAACCCCATAATGAACTGTCAACACTGTTGTTATAGGTTAACTGTCTGTCTGTATCAGGGTACCAGAGTCTGAACCCCCTCATAATGACTACTGTCAAACTTTGTCGTGTAATCATCAGAGACGTCGGTACAGTGTGTCTGTAATCTGTGTGTAATCTGTGTCTTGTAATCTGTGTCTGTGTAATCTGTGTCTGTGTAATCTGTGTGTGTATTCTGTGTGTGTCTGTAATCTGTGTGTATTCTGTGTGTGTCTGTATCTGTGTCTGTATCTGTGTCTGTGTAATCTGTGTCTGTGTGCTTAATCTTGTGTGCGTATGATCTTTGTGTGTGTGTAATCTGTGTGTGTATTCTGTGTGTGTCTGTATCTGTGTCTGTGTGTGTGATCTGTGTGTGCGTATGATCTTTGTGTGTATGTAATCTGTGTGTGCGTGTTGTTTGTGTTGTGTAATCAATCTTTGTGTCTGTGTGTGTAATCTGTGTGTAATCTTGTATAATCTGTGTGTGTGTAATCTTTGTGTCTGTGTGTAATCTCTGTGTGTAATCTGTGTGTGTGTAATCTTTGTGTATAATCTGTGTGTAATCTGTGTCTGTGTGTAATCTGTGTGTCTGTATGTGATCTGTGTGTTTCAGGTCTGGCAGACCGGTTTGAAGAGTATCCTAAACTCAGAGAGCTGATCAGACTGAAGGATGAACTGATCTCAACCACCAACACCCCCCCCATGTAGGTCCCAGTCATTTACCCCCCCATGTAGGTCCCAGTCATTTACCCCCATGTAGGTCCCAGTCATTTACCCCCCCATGTAGGTCCCAGTCATTACCCCCCCCCATGTAGGTCCCAGTCATTTACCCCCCATGTAGGTCCCAGTCATTTACCCCCCATGTAGGTCCCAGTCATTTACCCCCCCATGTAGGTCCCAGTCATTTACCCCCCCATGTAGGTCCCAGTCATTTACCCCCCCCCCATGTAGGTCCCAGTCATTAACCCCCCCATGTAGGTCCCAGTCATTTACCCCCCCATGTAGGTCCCAGTCATTTACCCCCCCATGTAGGTCCCAGTCATTTACCCCCCATGTAGGTCCCAGTCATTTACCCCCCATGTAGGTCCCAGTCATTTACCCCCATGTAGGTCCCAGTCATTACCCCCCCCCCCCCCCATGTAGGTCCCAGTCATTCCCCCCCCCCCATGTAGGTCCCAGTCATTATCCCCCCCCCCATGTAGGTCCCAGTCATTTACCCCCCATGTAGGTCCCAGTCATTTACCCCCCCATGTAGGTCCCAGTCCCCCCATGTAGGTCCCAGTCATTTACCCCCCATGTAGGTCCCAGTCATTTATCCCCCCCCATGTAGGTCCCAGTCATTACCCCCCATGTAGATCCCCACCCCCATGTAGGTCCCCCCCCATGTAGGTCCCAGTCATTCCCCCCAGTCATTTACTCCCCCATGTAGGTCCCAGTCATTACCTCCCCCATGTAGGTCCCAGTCATTTACCCCCCCATGTAGGTCCCAGTCATTTACCCCCCATGTAGATCCCAGTCATTTACCCCCCATGTAGGTCCCAGTCATTTACCCCCATGTAGGTCCTGGTCATTTATCCCCCCATGTAGGTCCCAGTCACTTACCCCCCCAATGTAGGTCCCAGTCATTTACCCCCATGTAGGTCCCAGTCATTTACCCCCCCCCATGTAGGTCCCAGTCATTTACCCCCCATCTAGGTCCTAGTCATTTAACCCCCATGTAGGTCCCAGTCATTTAACCCCTCTTGTGGGTCCCAGTCATTTAGCCCCTCCCCTTGCAGGTCCCAGTCAAAATACCCCCCCCTCCATGTAGGTCCCAGTCATTTAACCCCCCATGTAGGTCCCAGTCATTTAATATATAATAATATATAATAATATATGCCATTTAGCAGATGCTTTTATCCAAAGCGACTTACAGTCATGTGTGCATACATTCTACGTATGGGTGGTCCCGGGGATCGAACCCACTACCCTGGCGTTACAAGCGCCATGCTCCACCAACTGAGCTACAGAAGGACCACATTTACCCCCCCATGTAGGTCCCAGTCATTTACCCCCCCCCCCATGTAGGTCCCAGTCATTTAACCCCCCATGTAGGTCCCAGTCATTTAACCCCCATTTAGGTCCCAGTCATTTAACCCCATTTAGGTCCCAGTCATTTAACCCCCCATGTAGGTCCCAGTCATTAAACCCCCATGTAGGTCCCAGTCATTTAACCCCCATGTAGGTCCCAGTCATTTAACCCCCATGTAGGTCCCAGTCATTTAACCCCCATGTAGGTCCCAGTCATTTAACCCCCCTATGTAGGCCCCAGTCATTTAACCCCCATGTAGGTCCCAGTCATTGATAGGAGAGTCTGTTAAATGACTCCTGATAGAGAGTCTGTTAAATGACTCCCTGATAGAAGAGTCTGTTAAATGGCTCCTGATAGGAGAGTCTGTTAAATGACTCCCTGATAGGAGAGTCTGTTAAATGACTCCCTGATAGAAGAGTCTGTTAAATGACTCCCTGATAGGAGAGTCTGTTAAATGACTCCCTGATAGGAGAGTCTGTTAAATGACTCCCTGATAGGAGAGTCTGTTAAATGACTCCTGATAGGAGAGTCTGTTAAATGACTCCCTGATAGGAGAGTCTGTTAAATGACTCCCTGATAGGAGAGTCTGTTAAATGACTCCCTGATAGGAGAGTCTGTTAAATGACTCCCTGATAGGAGAGTCTGTTAAATGACTCCCTGATAGGAGAGTCTGTTAAATGACTCCCTGATAGGAGGAGTCTGTTAAATGACTCCTGATAGGAGAGTCTGTTAAATGACTCCCTGATAGAGTCTGTTAAATGACTCCTGATAGGAGAGTCTGTTAAATGACTCCCTGATAGGAGAGTCTGTTAAATGACTCCCTGATAGAGAGTCTGTTAAATGACTCCTGATAGAGAGTCTGTTAAATGACTCCCTGATAGGAGAGTCTGTTAAATGACTCCCTGATAGGAGAGTCTGTTAAATGACTCCCTGATAGGAGAGTCTGTTAAATGACTCCCTGATAGAGAGTCTGTTAAATGACTCCTGATAGAGTCGTCTGTTAAATGACTCCTGATAGGAGAGTCTGTTAAATGACTCCCTGATAGGAGAGTCTGTTAAATGACTCCCTGATAGGAGAGTCTGTTAAATGACTCCCTGATAGGAGAGTCTGTTAAATGACTCCCTGATAGGAGAGTCTGTTAAATGACTCCCTGATAGGAGAGTCTGTTAAATGACTCCCTGATAGGAGAGTCTGTTAAATGACTCCCTGATAGGAGAGTCTGTTAAATGACTCCCTGATAGGAGAGTCTGTTAAATGACTCCCTGAGGAGAGTCTGCTAAATGACTCACGTGATAGAGAGGTATCTGAGGCCGATAGAGAGTCTGTTAAATGACGTGATCTGAAGGACTAAGTTTGATGTGATCCTGCTGGAGCCCCGCTAGAGGAGTACTACAGAGAGCACTTGACCTGCGTGATCTGAAGACTACTGGATGTGATCCTGCTGGAGCCCCCGCTAGGGAGGAGTACTACAGAGAGTCAGGAATACCCCACACAGAACGCTACTGGAACTGGGACGATGTGAGTTACTGGGGGGTACTACAGAGAGTCAGGAATACCCCACACAGAACGCTACTGGAACTGGGACGATGTGAGTTACTGGGGGTACTACAGAGAGTCAGGAATACCACACACAGAACGCTACTGGAACTGGGACGATGTGAGTTACTGGGGGGGGGTACAGAGAGTCAGGAATACCCCACACAGAACGCTACTGGAACTGGGACGATGTGAGTTTCTGGGGGTACTACAGAGAGTCAGGAATACCCCACACAACTGGAACTGGGACGATGTGAGTTACTGGGGGGTACTACAGAGAGTCAGGAATACCCCACACAGAATGCTACTGGGGGTACTACAGAGAGTCAGGAATACCCCACACAGAACGCTACTGGAACTGGGACGATGTGAGTTACTGGGGGGTACTGCCAGAGAGTCAGGAATACACACAGAACGCTACTGGAACTGGGACGATGTGAGTTACTGGGGTACTACAGAGAGTCAGGAATACCCCACACAGAACGCTACTGGAACTGGGACGATGTGAGTTACTGGGGGTGGGGGGGACTACAGAGAGTGGAATACCCCCACAGAACGCTACTGGGGGGGTACTGGGACGTCATGTGAGTTACGCTACTGGGGGGGGGGGTACTACAGAGAGTCAGGAATACCCCACACAGACGCTACTGGAACTGGGACGATGTGAGGGGGGGTACTACAGAGAGTCAGGAATACCCCACACAGAACGCTACTGGAACTGGGACGATGTGACTTACTGGGGGGTACTACAGAGAGTCCAGGAATACCCCACACAGAACGCTACTGGGACTGGGGCAGTGGTTACTGGGAGGGGGGGTACTACAGAGAGTCAGGAATACCCCACACAGAACGCTACTGGAACTGGGACGATGTGAGCTACTGGGGGGGGGGGGGGGTACTACAGAGAGTCAGGAATACCTCCACACAGAACGCTACTGGAACTGGGACGAAGGTGTGAGTTACTGGGGGGGGGTACTACAGAGAGTCAGGGAATACCCCACACAGAACGCTACTGGAACTGGGACGATGTGAGTTACTGGGGGTACTACAGAGAGTCAGGAATACTCCCACACAGAACGCTACTGGAACTGGGACGATGTGAGTTACTGGGAGGGGGGTACTACAGAGAGTCAAGAATACCCCACACAGAACGCTACTGGAACTGGGACGATGTGAGTTACTGGGAGGGGGGTACTACAGAGAGTCAAGAATACCCCACACAGAACGCTACTGGAACTGGGACGATGTGAGTTACTGGGAGGGGGGTACTACAGAGAGTCAGGAATACCCCACACAGAACGCTACTGGAACTGGGACGATGTGAGTTACTGGGGGGTACTACAGAGAGTCAGGAATACCCACACAGAACGCTACTGAACTGGGACTTACGAGTTACTGGGGGTACTACAGAGAGTCAGGAACACCCCCACACAGAACTGGGACGATGTGATACTGGGGGTGGGGGGTACTACAGAGAGTCAGGAATACCCCACACAGAACGCTACTGGAACTGGGACGATGTGAGTTACTGGGGGGGGTACTACAGAGAGTCAGGAATACCCCACACAGAACGCTACTGGAACTGGGACGATGTGAGTTACTGGGGGGTACTACAGAGAGTCAGGAATACCCCACACAGAACGCTACTGGAACTGGGACGATGTGAGTTACTGGGGGGAGATGCTGGACCTGGGACAATGTGAGTTACTGGGGGTGCTGGACCTGGGACAATGTGAGTTACTGGGGGGGTGCTGGACCTGGGACAATGTGAGTTACTGGGGGGGGTGCTGGACCTGGGACAATGTGAGTTACTGGGGGGGTGCTGGACCTGGGACAATGTGAGTTACTGGGGGGGGTGCTGGACCTGGGACAATGTGAGTTACTGGGGGGTGCTGGACCTGGGACAATGTGGGTTACTGTGTAAAGAACATGAATTTATAATAATGAAGATATTTAATAGAAGCATTGTTTAAAGCTTTCTGTTGATTTCTCTCCTCTCCTCCCCCTCTTCTCTCCTCCCCCTCTTCTCTCTCCCCCTCTTTCCTCCCCCTTCTTTCTCCCCCTTCTCTCTTCCCCCTCTTCTCTCCCCTTCTCTCCTCCCCTCTCCTTCTCTCCCCCTTCTCTCCTCCCCTCTCCTTCTCTCCCCCTCCTCTCTCTCCCCTCCTTCCCTCTCCTCCCCTCTCCTTCTCTCCCCCTCCTCTCTCTCCCCTCCTCCCCTTCTCTCTCCCTCTTCTTCTCTCCCTCTAGATAATGAAGCTGGAGATAGAGGAGATATCAGCCCTGCGTTCCTTTGTCTTTCTCTGGTGTGGATCAGGAGAGGGACTGGACCTGGGGAGAATGGTATTATACACAGAGAGAGGGACCTGGGGAGAATGGTATTATACACAGAGAGAGGGACCTGGGGAGAATGGTATTATACACAGAGAGAGGGACCTGGGGAGAATGGTATTATACACAGAGAGAGGGACCTGGGGAGAATGGTATTATACACAGAGAGAGGGACCTGGGGAGAATGGTATTATACACAGAGAGAGGGACCTGGGGAGAATGGTATTATACACAGAGAGAGGAACCTGGGGAGAATGGTATTATACACAGAGAGAGGGACCTGGGGAGAATGGTATTATAC
>NW_025755756.1:0-7393 GCF_021184085.1 Oncorhynchus gorbuscha
GCAGACTGTTGTACTGATGTCTGTCTGGCTGATGTCATGTGACCGTTTGTCTGAAACTGACATCTTGGTTCAAATCTCTCTCTGTTTTTATCTCAACGAGACTCAAACCTGGTTGAATAAAGGTTCAAACCAATCTAAAAGTACTGACCTGTTCAGGTAGTTGACCACGGCGCTGCCAGACAGAGATCCGGTGATGCTGGCTCCAGCCAGGGCCATGGTGGAGGCGTTCTCACTCAGGTTGTCCCTCATGGCGCCCATCCGGTCCACGTGGCTCCCGCTGGCGCTCAGACTGCCCGTCATGCCTCCCACGCTACCTCCTCCGATGCTGGGGTTGTTCCTGGTGTCTGCCACAGAGGTCGTGTCTGAGGAGACGGGGGAGAGAGCAGGAGTTCATCAGAGCCGCTCTATAAACTAAAAGACGAGGTCTTTCTCTGGTTGGTTCTCTCTGAGGAGACAGGGAGACAGCAGGAGTTCATCAGAGCCGCTCTATAAACTAAAAGACGAGGTCTTTCTCTGGTTGGTTCTCTCCCTCCTACGGCCTCGTCTTTTCTAGAAGGTCTGTAACAAGGTCTTTCATTGGTTGGTTCTCTCTTCTACGGCCTCATCTTTTCTAGAAGGTCTTTCTCGTGTTGGTTCTCTCTCTTCTACGGCCTCGTCTTTTCTAGAAAGTCTGTAACAAGGTCTTTCTCCTGTTGGTTCTCTCCTACGGCCTCGTCTTTTTTAGAAGGTGTTTCTCTTGTTGGTTCTCTCCCTTCTACGGCCTCGTCTTTTCTAGAAGGTCTGAAACAAGGTCTTTCTCTTGTTGGTTCTCCCTTCTACGGCCTCGTCTTTTCTAGAAGGTCTGAAACAAGGTCTTTCTCTTGTTGGTTCTCCCTTCTACGGCCTCGTCTTTTCTAGAAGGTCTGAAACAAGGTCTTTCTCTTGTTGGTTCTCCCTTCTACGGCCTCGTCTTTTCTAGAAGGTCTGAAACAAGGTCTTTCTCTTGTTGGTTCTCCCTTCTACGGCCTCGTCTTTTCTAGAAGGTCTGAAACAAGGTCTTTCTCTTGTTGGTTCTCTCCCTCCTACGGCATCGTCTTTTCTAGAAGGTCTTTCTCTTGTTGGTTCTCCCTTCTACGGCCTCGTCTTTTCTAGAAGGTCTGAAACAAGGTCTTTCTCTTGTTGGTTCTCCCTTCTACGGCCTCGTCTTTTCTAGAAGGTCTGAAACAAGGTCTTTCTCTTGTTGGTTCTCTCCCTCCTACGGCATCGTCTTTTCTAGAAGGTCTTTCTCTTGTTGGTTCTCCCTTCTACGGCCTCGTCTTTTCTAGAAGGTCTGAAACAAGGTCTTTCTCTTGTTGGTTCTCTCCCTCCTACGGCCTCGTCTTTTCTAGAAGGTCTTTCTCTTGTTGGTTCTCTCCCTCCTACGGCCTCGTCTTTTCTAGAAGGTCTTTCTCTTGTTGGTTCTCCCTTCTACGGCCTCGTCTTTTCTAGAAGGTCTGAAACAAGGTCTTTCTCTTGTTGGTTCTCTCCCTCCTACGGCCTCGTCTTTTCTAGAAGGTCTTTCTCTTGTTGGTTCTCTCCCTTCTACGGCCTCGTCTTTTCTAGAAGGTCTTTCTCTTGTTGGTTCTCTCTATTCTACGGCCTCGTCTTTTCTAGAAGGTCTGTAATCAAAGATCGCCTTTTCCACATTCTCCTCCTCTAGGAGGGTCAGAGGTCATCAGAGTCCAGTCACAATGAGTCAGCTAACACAACTCATTCAGACTAAACACCAGGTTGCTCACAGTGTGTGTGTGTGTGTGTGTGTGTGTGTGTGTGTGTGTGTGTGTGTGTGTGTGTGTGTGTGTGTGTGTGTGTGTGTGTGTGTGTGTGTGTGTGTGTGTGTGTGTGTGTGTGTGTGTGTGTGTGTGTGACGTACCAGTAGCTTGCGCCCCGCTCCCTGCGGTCATCTGGTTCTCGTCGTCAAACTCGATGCGGACCCCTTTCCCGTTACCAGTGGAGACCCCACAGCCCCCGCTGCGACACAGAGAGATGGGCACCACGCCGTACACATACGCCAGCATGATGGGCACGCCGATGCCTGGACACACACACAGAGAGAGAGAGACAGTTAACCACCTCACACCCTGGGGAGGGACACCAGGCAACCAGCAGAGACCACTGTGTCTCCTAAGAGCAAAAAAAACAGCATGTCTGTGTGATGACAGACAGAGTACAGTATACTGACCACAGGGGACATGATGACAGACAGAGTACAGTATACTGACCACAGGGGACATGATGACAGAGTACAGTATACTGACCACAGGGGACATGATGACAGACAGGGGACATGATGACAGACAGAGTACAGTATACTGACCACAGGGGACATGATGACTGACAGAGTACAGTATACTGACCACAGGGGACATGATGACAGAGTACAGTATACTGACCACAGGGGACATTATGACAGACAGGGGATGTGACAGACAGTACAGTATACTGACCACAAGGGACATGATGACAGACAGGGGACATGATGACAGACAGAGTACAGTATACTGACCACAGGAGACATGATGACAGACAGGGGACATGATGACAGGCAGGGGACGTGATGACAGGCAGAGTACAGTATACTGACCACAGGGGACATGATGACAGAGTACAGTATACTGACCACAGGGGACATGATGACAGAGTACAGTATACTGACCACAGGGGACATGATGATAGACAGGGGACATGATGACAGACAGAGTACAGTATACTGACCACAGGGGACATGATGACAGACAGGGGACATGATGACAGACAGGGGACGTGACAGACAGTACAGTATACTGACCACAAGGGACATGATGACAGACAGAGTACAGTATACTGACCACAGGGGACATGATGACAGAGTACAGTATACTGACCACAGGGGACATGATGACAGACAGGGGACATGATGACAGACAGAGTACAGTATACTGACCACAGGGGACATGATGACTGACAGAGTACAGTATACTGACCACAGGGGACATGATGACAGAGTACAGTATACTGACCACAGGGGACATGATGACAGAGTACAGTATACTGACCACAGGGGACGTGACAGACAGTACAGTATACTGACCACAAGGGACATGATGACAGACAGGGGACATGATGACAGACAGAGTACAGTATACTGACCACAGGAGACATGATGACAGACAGGGGACATGATGACAGGCAGGGGACGTGATGACAGGCAGAGTACAGTATACTGACCACAGGGGACATGACAGAGTACAGTATACTGACCACAGGGGACATGATGACAGACAGACAGTACAGTATACTGACCACAAG
This sequence comes from Oncorhynchus gorbuscha, assembly GCF_021184085.1. NCBI lineage: Eukaryota > Metazoa > Chordata > Actinopteri > Salmoniformes > Salmonidae > Oncorhynchus > Oncorhynchus gorbuscha. Next base: position 3,307 of record NW_025755756.1, read on the forward strand.
GGACATGATGACAGACAGGGGACATGATGACAGGCAGGGGACATGATGACAGACAGAGTACAGTATACTGACCACAGGGGACATGATGACAGACAGGGGACATGATGACAGACAGAGTACAGTATACTGACCACAGGGGACATGATGACAGAGTACAGTATACTGACCACAGGGGACATGATGACAGACAGGGGACCGTGACAGACAGTACAGTATACTGACCACAGGGGACATGATGACACAGGGACATGATGACAGACAGAGTACAGTATACTGACCACAGGGGACATGATGACAGAGTACAGTATACTGACCACAGGGACATGATGACAGACAGGGGACATGATGACAGACAGAGTACAGTATACTGACCACAGGGACATGATGACAGACAGAGTACAGTATACTGACCACAGGAGACATGATGACAGACAGGGGGGACATGATGACAGGCAGAGTACAGTATACTGACCACAGGGGACATGATGACAGAGTACAGTATACTGACCACAGGGGACATGATGACAGACAGGGGACGTGACAGACAGTACAGTATACTGACCACAAGGGACATGATGACAGACAGAGTACAGTATACTGACCACAGGGGACATGATGACAGAGTACAGTATACTGACCACAGGGGACATGATGACAGACAGGGGACATGATGACAGACAGAGTACAGTATACTGACCACAGGGGACATGATGACAGAGTACAGTATACTGACCACAGGGGACATGATGACAGACAGGGGACATGATGACAGACAGAGTACAGTATACTGACCACAGGGGACATGATGACAGAGTACAGTATACTGACCACAGGGGACATGATGACAGACAGGGGACGTGACAGACAGTACAGTATACTGACCACAAGGGACATGATGACAGACAGAGTACAGTATACTGACCACAGGGGACATGATGACAGAGTACAGTATACTGACCACAGGGGACATGATGACAGACAGGGGACATGATGACAGACAGTACAGTATACTGACCACAGGGGACATGATGACAGAGTACAGTATACTGACCACAGGGGACATGATGACAGACAGAGTACAGTATACTGACCACAGGGGACATGATGACAGACAGAGTACAGTATACTGACCACAGGGGACATGATGACAGACAGAGTACAGTATACTGACCACAGGGGACATGATGACAGACAGAGTACAGTATACTGACCACAGGGGACGTGACAGACAGTACAGTATACTGACCACAAGGGACATGATGACAGACAGGGGACATGATGACAGGCAGGGGACATGATGACAGGCAGGGGACATGATGACAGGCAGGGGACATTATGACAGACAGGGGACATGATGACAGACAATATACTGACCACAGGGGACATGATGACAGACAGTACAGTATACTGACCGACAGAGACGGCTGCCACCACAGGGGACATGAGGACAGACAGAGTGACTCCTCCTGCTATCACCAGGTTCCTCTTGTGAGGAGAGATGTCCTTCCCCTCGTAGCGGTTATAGATCTAACAGACAGACAGACGGGTTAGAGGTCAGAGGTTATAGATCAGACAGAGTGACTCCTCCTGCTATCACCAGGTTCCTCCTGTGAGGAGAGATGTCCTTCCCCTCGTAGCGGTTATAGATCTAACAGACAGACAGACGGGTTAGAGGTCAGAGGTTATAGACCAGACCGACGGACATACAGGGGTTAAAGGTCAGGGGTTATGGATCTGACAGACATACAGGGGTTATAGATCAGACAGACTGGGTTAAAGGTCAGGGTCATGGATCTGACAGATGGAGGTTTCAGGTCAGGGGTCATGGATCTGACATATGGAGGTTAGAGGTCAGGGGTCATGGATCTGACAGATGGAGGTTAGAGATCAGGGGTCATGGATCTGACAGACAGGGTTAGGTCAGGGGTCACCGTACTGTGAGGAGAACCATGACTCTCGACTTACTGAAAACACATCAGGAGTGATGCAGTGGTTCCATCTATTGGCTAACTTTATTATGCTGCTGTGTTCATATAAAACAACTGTATTATTCTGTGTTCATATAAAACAACTGTATTATTCTGTCTGTGTTCATATAAAACAACTGTATTATTCTGTGTTCATATAAAACAACTGTATTATTATTCTGTGTTCATATAAAACAACTGTATTATTCTGTCTGTGTTCATATAAAACAACTGTATTATTCTGTGTTCATATAAAACAACTGTATTATTCTGTGTTCATATAAAACAACTGTATTATTCTGTCTGTGTTCATATAAAACAACTGTATTATTTCTGTGTTCATATAAAACAACTGTATTATTCTGTGTTCATATAAAACAACTGTATTATTCTGTGTTCATATAAAACAACTGTATTATTCTGTGTTCATATAAAACAACTGTATTATTCTGTGTTCATATAAAACAACTGTATTATTCTGTGTTCATATAAAACAACTGTATTATTCTGTCTGTGTTCATATAAAACAACTGTATTATTCTGTCTGTGTTCATATAAAACAACTGTATTATTCTGTCTGTGTTCATATAAAACAACTGTATTATTCTGTCTGTGTTCATATAAAACTGTATTATTCTGTGTTCATATAAAACTGTATTATTCTGTGTTCATATAAAACAACTGTATTATTCTGTCTGTGTTCATATAAAACTGTATTATTCTGTGTTCATATAAAACTGTATTATTCTGTGTTCATATAAAACTGTATTATTCTGTCTGTGTTCATATAAAACTGTATTATTCTGTGTTCATATAAAACTGTATTATTCTGTGTTCATATAAAACTGTATTATTCTGTGTTCATATAAAACTGTATTATTCTGTGTTCATGTATTATTCTGTGTTCATATAAAACTGTATTAATTGTTCATATAAAACTGTATTATTCTGTCTGTGTTCATATAAAACAACTGTATTATTCTGTCTGTGTTCATATAAAACAACTGTATTATTCTGTCTGTGTTCATATAAAACAACTGTATCTATTCTGTCTGTGTTCATATAAAACAACTGTATTATTCTGTCTGTGTTCATATAAAACAACTGTATTATTCTGTCTGTGTTCATATAAAACAACTGTATTATTCTGTCTGTGTTCATATAAAACAACTGTATTATTCTGTCTGTGTTCATATAAAACAACTGTATTATTCTGTCTGTGTTCATATAAAACAACTGTATTATTCTGTCTGTGTTCATATAAAACAACTGTATTATTATGTCTGTGTTCATATAAAACAGCTGTATTATTCTGTGTTCATATAAAACAACTGTATTATTCTGTGTGTTCATATAAAACAACTGTATTATTCTGTGTTCATATAAACAACTGTATTATTCTGTGTTCATATAAAACTGTATTATTCTGTCTGTGTTCATATAAAACAACTGTATTATTCTGTCTGTGTTCATATAAAACTGTATTATTCTGTCTGTGTTCATATAAAACAACTGTATTATTCTGTCTGTGTTCATATAAAACAACTGTATTATTCTGTGTTCATATAAAACAACTGTATTATTCTGTCTGTTTTCATATAAAACAACTGTATTATTCTGTGTTCATATAAAACAACTGTATTATTCTGTCTGTGTTCATATAAAACTGTATTATTCTGTCTGTGTTCATATAAAACAACTGTATTATTATGTCTGTGTTCATATAAAACAACTGTATTATTCTGTCTGTGTTCATATAAAACAACTGTATTATTCTGTGTTCATATAAAACAACTGTATTATTCTGTCTGTGTTCATATAAAACAACTGTATTATTCTGTGTTCATATAAAACAACTGTATTATTCTGTGTTCATATAAAACTGTATTATTCTGTCTGTGTTCATATAAAACTGTATTATTCTGTCTGTGTTCATATAAAACTGTATTATTCTGTCTGTGTTCATATAAAACAACTGTATTATTCTGTGTTCATATAAAACAACTGTATTATTCTGTGTTCATATAAAACAACTGTATTATTCTGTGTTCATATAAAACAACTGTATTATTCTGTGTTCATATAAAACTGTATTATTCTGTCTGTGTTCATATAAAACT
>NW_025755757.1:0-7393 GCF_021184085.1 Oncorhynchus gorbuscha
CTCCCACCAGTCTTAGTGTGATAATACACTACATGATATGACTCCCACCAGTCTTAGTGTGATAATAATACATGATATGACTCCCACCAGTCTTAGTGTGATAATATACTACATGATATGACTCCCACCAGTCTTAGTGTGATAATATACTACATGATATGACTCCCACCAGTCTTAGTGTGATAATATACTACATGATATGACTCCCACCAGTCTTAGTGTGATAATATACTACATGATATGACTCCCACCAGTCTTAGTGTGATAATATACTACATGATATGACTCCCACCAGTCTTAGTGTGATAATATAATACATGATATGACTCCCACCAGTCTTAGTGTGATAATATACTACATGATATGACTCCCACCAGTCTTAGTGTGATAATATACTACATGATATGACTCCCACCAGTCTTAGTGTGATAATATACTACATGATATGACTCCCACCAGTCTTAGTGTGATAATATACTAGTGTGATAATATATACATGATATGACTCCCACCAGTCTTAGTGTGATAATATAACTACATTGATATGACTCCCACCAGTCTTAGTGTGATAATATAATACATGATATGACTCCCACCAGTCTTAGTGATAATATAATACTTACTACATGATATGACTCCCACCAGTCTTAGTGTGATAATATAATACACATGATATGACTCCCACCAGTCTTAGTGTGATAATATACTACATGATATGACTCCCACCAGTCTTAGTGTGATAATATACCACCAGTCATGATATATACTCCCACCAGTCTTAGTGTGATAATATAATACATGATATGACTCCCAGTCTTAGTGTGATAATATAATACATGATGTGTCAGTCTTAGTGTGATAATATACTACATGATATGACTCCCACCAGTCTTAGTGTGATAATATAATACATGATATGACTTACCAGTCTTAGTGTGATAATATAATACATGATATGACTCCCACCAGTCTTAGTGTGATAATATACTACATGATATGACTCCCACCAGTCTTAGTGTGATAATATAATATACTACATGATATGACTCCCACCAGTCTTAGTGTGATAATATACTACATGATATGACTCCCACCAGTCTTAGTGTGATAATATACTACATGATATGACTCCCACCAGTCTTAGTGTGATAATATACTACATGATATGACTCCCACCAGTCTTAGTGTGATAATATACTACATGATATGAGTCTTAGTGTGATAATATAATACATGATATGACTCCCACCAGTCTTAGTGTGATAATATACTACATGATATGACTCCCACCAGTCTTAGTGTGATAATATAATACATGATATGACTCCCACCAGTCTTAGTGTGATATGATATCCCACCAGTCTGATAATATATATGATATGACTCCCACCAGTCTTAGTGTGATAATATAATACATGATATGACTCCCACCAGTCTTAGTGTGATAATATAATACATGATATGACTCCCACCAGTCTTAGTGTGATAATATAATACATGATATGACTCCCACCAGTCTTAGTGTGATAATATAATACATGATATGACTCCCACCAGTCTTAGTGTGATAATATAATACATGATATGACTCCCACCAGTCTTAGTGTGATAATATAATACATGATATGACTCCCACCAGTCTTAGTGTGATAATATAATACATGATATGACTCCACCAGTCTTAGTGTGTATACTACAATATAATCCCACCAGTCTTAGTGTGATAATATAATACATGATATGACTCCACCAGTCTTAGTGATAATATGATAATATATAACTACATGATATAACAATTTTGTATCTGTCTAAAATAAATGTGTATCCTGTTAATATAATACATGATATATCCTGACTGAGTTTACTGCACCCCCAGCATTCAAATGGAGAACACATTATGGATCTCACTCTGTGACTGGTGGTGTGGGGGGAAGTTGCCCCTAGACGCTGATCTTTGGTCGGATTTGCATTTCCACCACAAATGGTTAAGGTTAGGATTGGGGGAGAAAGACCTGATCCTAGATCTGTACCTAGGGGAAACTTCCCCCGTAGTGACCGGCCACCAATGGCCATACAGGGATCTTTCTACCTGTGCTGTCTGTGAAGAGTTGCTCAGAATGAAAAGCAGAAGTTCTGAAAATATCCATATTTTCAGTTTGACATATTTAAGAGAAAAGAAAAAGGATTTCAAAAATTCACGTTTTATGACAAAAAGTTCATTAATATAAGTTAATATTTCCACCCTGTCTTTCAGTACAACATCACATATACATACTGGTTACATCTAATGACACAACTCTGTCTGCACTGATTCCACTGTTCAACATGACATCTACCTTCATGAACTATTATACAACTCTACAGCTCTACTCTATTCCACAGGAGGAGAGAAAGCATCACACAGATCATTAGATACAGGGACAGAGTTAAAGGTGGCCCTCTGGTGGATGGAGTACTAACTACAGGTACAACTGTAGTGTTGGTGACAGAGACCTGGTGTGGACCTGTGGAGTACTAACTACAGGTACATCTGTAGTGTTGGTGACAGAGACCTGGTTGGATGTAGTACTAACTACAGGTACATCTGTAGTGTTGGTGACAGAGACCTGGTTGGATGTAGTACTAAACAGGTACACAGGTACAGCTGAAGTGTTGGTGACAGAGACCTGGGTGGATGTAGTACTAACTACAGGTACAGATGTAGTGTTGGTGACAGAGACCTGGTTGGATGTAGTACTAACTACAGGTACAGCTGTAGTGTTGGTGACAGAGACCTGGGTGGATGTAGTACTAACTACAAGTACAACTGTAGTGTTGGTGACAGAGATCTGGGTGGATGTAGTACTAACTACAGGTACAGCTGTAGTGTTGGTGATAGAGACCTGGGTGGATGTTGTACTAACTACAGGTACAGCTGTAGTGTTGGTGATAGAGACCTGGGCCCGGTTTCCCAATAGCATTTTAAGGCTAAATTCATCTGAGAAAAGTAGGATCCAATGGTTGAAATGATGGACTTAGACTTAAGATGCTTTTGGGAAACCAGGCCCTGGGCTGTAGAGCTCACAACCACCCCCACAGAGTCCTTCACTAAGCCCAGACACACACCCACGTTGCCTGACCTGTCCACTACCACCAGCTCTACCTTCTTTGAACAGCAGGTGAAGCTGTAGTCCAACCTGGTCACATTCTTAGACCTGAGGCCCACTGCCCTAGACGTGTTGAGGGTCCCATTGCCCTGGTATAGGCTGATGCAGATGATTCCTGTCCCTTTGACACAGTCAGTGAGGTTGGCAGAGAGCTGCCAGTTTGAGGTGCTGCATGCTAACGGACAGTCAGAGGAGACCACTGAGGTATAATAACAGCAGTTTGAGGGGCTGCATGCTAACGGACAGTCAGAGGAGACCACTGAGGTATAATAACAACAGTTTGAGGGGCTGCATGCTAACGGACAGTCAGAGGAGACCACTGAGGTATAATAACAACAGTTTGAGGAGCTGCACATGCTAACAGACAGTCAGAGGAGACCACTGAGGTATAATAACAACAGTTTGAGGTGCTACATGCTAACAGACAGTCAGAGGCGACCACTGAGGTATAATAACAACAGTTTGAGGAGCTGCATGCTAACAGACAGTCAGAGGAGACCACTGAGGTGTAATAACAGTTTGAGGAGCTGCATGCTAACAGACAGTCAGAGGAGACCACTGAGGTATAATAACAACAGTTTGAGGAGCTACATGCTAACAGACAGTCAGAGGAGACCACTGAGGTATAATAACAGTTTGAGGAGCTGCATGCTAACAGACAGTCAGAGGAGACCACTGAGGTATAATAACAACAGTTTGAGGTGCTACATGCTAACAGACAGTCAGAGGAGACCACTGAGGTATAATAACAACAGTTTGAGGAGCTGCATGCTAACAGACAGTCAGAGGAGACCACTGAGGTATAATAACAACAGTTTGAGGTGCTACATGCTAACAGACAGTCAGAGGCGACCACTGAGGTATAATAACAACAGTTTGAGGAGCTGCATGCTAACAGACAGTCAGAGGAGACCACTGAGGTATAGTAACAACAGTTTGAGGTGCTGCATGCTAACAGACAGTCAGAGGAGACCACTGAGGTATAGTAACAGTTTGAGGTGCTGCATGCTAACAGACAGTCAGAGGAGACCACTGAGGTATAATAACAACAGTTTGAGGAGCTACATGCTAACAGACAGTCAGAGGAGACCACTGAGGTACAATAACAACAGTTTGAGGAGCTGCATGCTAACGACAGTCAGAGGAGACCACTGAGGTATAATAACAACAGTTTGAGGTGCTGCATGCTACCGGGCAGTCAGAGGAGACCACTGAGGTATAATAAGAACTGGAGACTGTGTCCAAGATGTCCGCCCGTTGTTTTCAACTTATTCACCTTCGCATACGCAGATGGACTTCTATATCCGGGTTGCATCCTGTTTACACTCTCCAACATCACATGTGCACTATCACTCAGTGTGCACAAGAAGCAGCGTGAGCAGCATAGATGTCATAACATCCAATAACAAGGCAGACATAGGATGAATACTTCATGTTTTTAAAAAATCATTTGAATAATTCAATAGACGTTTTGTGCACAAAGGTGATGACTAAAGTGTTTAATTTTAAATGTTCAAATCTGTATTCTCTATGTGGCCGTGTATGGAAAGTTGCTTTCTGGGTCAAGCGTCCGTTAAACTGCTGTACCGAAACAAAACTGTAGGAGCCATCGAAACTAGGCTTCTAGTCCAAAACCCTGGTCCCAAGGAGGAGACGCCTGGTAGCCCATTCTGGGGAGTGGTAAAATCTGTCTCCTGTAGGGAGGAAGGAAGGGAAGGAAAAGGGGGGGGGAGAGGGAGAGGAGATAGATAGAGATAATGTAGCTGATAACAAAGAGTAGCTTACAGCAACCAATTCCTTTCAAATCAGTGGCTGTGAGGGAGAGAGGATATGAGAAAAGAAAGACATTTTAGAGTTTTGAAACAAGACCCTTACTTTGCTGACAACGTACAGGGTTACAGTACATCCGTTCCTGATTGGGTGCTTGCGGGCACCATGAGGCTCACCGTACCGTTGACTGCACCGCCCCCAGTCACCATGGAGATGTTGGCAGAGAAGGAAGAATTGAATCTGTGATCGTTGGTGGCTCGGACGGTAAAGGTTCCTTCGGTTCTGCAGGCCGTTTCTACGATGAAGGGGACTGAAATGGTGGAAACTATGGACGAAACAGAGCTTAGACTCTGATGGGTTAAGTAGAGGTAGTATCGATACACGAGGCCTCAAGGCTCTGTTGGTACAGTCCTGTCTGCTGTCTCTCCAGTTTTTAGTCTTGGTCAAGATGTCGAACCAACCTTCAAAATCATCTCTCTTCCTCTGTAACTGGTCTCTCTCTTTAGTCAAGATGTTGTAGCTTGTCCAGTGTATTTATCCCTGTGTTTCCTGTTTCTCTGTGCCAGTATATTTATCCCTGTGTTTCCTGTTTCTCTGTGCCAGTGTATTTATCCCTGTGTTTCCTGTCTCTCTGTGCCAGTGTATTTATCCCTGTGTTTCCTGTCTCTCTGTACCAGTGTATTTATACCTGTGTTTCCTGTTTCTCTGTGCCAGTGTATTTATCCCTGTGTTTCCTGTCTCTCTGTGCCAGTGTATTTATCCCTGTGTTTCCTGTCTCTCTGTACCAGTGTATTTATACCTGTGTTTCCTGTTTCTCTGTGCCAGTGTATTTATCCCTGTGTTTCCTGTCTCTCTGTGCCAGTACGTCTTGTATGTTCAAGTCAACCAGCATGTTTTTTCCCCTGCTCCTACTTTTCTATTCTCTTCAACTAATAATAATAATAATAATATATGCCATTTAGCAGACGCTTTTATCCAAAGCGACTTACAGTCATGTGTGCATACATTCTACGTATGGGTGGTCCCGGGGATCGAACCCACTACTAGTCCTCCCAGTTTTGACGTTTGCCTGTTTTCTGGACTCCATTCCCACCTGCCTGACCAGTCTGTCTGCCCTGACCTCGAGCCTGCCTGCCATTCTGTACCTCTGGATCTCTGAACTGGTTTTGACCTTTTGCTTGTCCATGACTATTATCTTGCCTACCCCTTTGGATTGTTAATAAATATATTGGGCTCGAACCATCTGCCTCCTGTGTCTGTATCTGGTTATCCTTGTGCCCCTACTGAAGAAGGTGATTGAATTTAGAACAATAGTGTCATGCCCTGGTCAAAGTATTTTGTGATTCTTCATTTATTTGGTCAGGCCAGGGTGTGACATGGGTTTATTGTGGTGTGTTTTGTCTTGGGGTTTTGTGGGGTGTTGGGTGTGTGGCTTAGTGGGATTATCTAGCAAAGTCTATGTCTGTCTGGAGTGGTTCTCAATCAGAGGCAGGTGTGTATCGTTGTCTCTGATTGGGAACCATATTTAGGCAGCCATATTCTTTGAGTGTTTCGTGGGTGATTGTCCTTAGTGTCTTGATGTCCTTATTCTGTGTTAGTTTACACTGGTAGAGGCTGTTTCTAGGTTTTTCGATTACGTTTGTAGTGTTTGTATTTAGATTCGTGTTTCGTTTGTTGAATAAACATGGATCGCAATCTACACGCTGCATTTTGGTCCGACTCTCCTTCACCACAAGAGAACCGTTACAAATAGTGTAGGAATTGCTATTTCTCTGTCCTACATGCACACCCCAAAAATACACCGAATTCTCACAGATCAGATTTGCGCTAACAAAAAATGTTGCTTAGATATTAATTTAGAATCTTCCAGTCCTCTAAATGTAATTATTGGTGGAGGGTCAAGTCATTAGTGGAGAGTCAGACAGCATTGGTCGGAGAGTCATGGGGAGAGTCATGGGGAGAGTCAGACAGCATTGGTCGGAGAGTCATGGGGAGAGTCAGACAGCATTGGTCGGAGAGTCTTGCGGAGAGTCAGACAGCATTGGTCGGAGAGTCATGGGGGAGAGTCAGACAGCATTGGTCGGAGAGTCATGGGGAGAGTCAGACAGCATTGGTCGGAGAGTCATGCGGAGAGTCAGACAGCATTGGTCGGAGAGTCATGGGGGAGAGTCAGACAGCATTGGTCGGAGAGCCGTCATGCGGAGAGTCATGGGGTGGCAGGTATCCTAGAGGTTAGAGCGTTGGACTAGTAACCGAAAAGGTTAAAAGATCAAATCGCTGAGCTAAAAAGGTAAAAATCTGTTGATCTGCCCCTGAACAAGGCAGTTAACCCACTGTTCCTATGCTGTCACAGAAAATAAGAATTTGTTCTAAACTGACTTGCCAAGTTTCAATATAATAAAAATGATGCATTGAAGAGGAATGAGATTGAGTCACAATCCATGCCAGGCACACCTGTGAGGAACTCCATCTCCTGT
>NW_025755758.1:0-7389 GCF_021184085.1 Oncorhynchus gorbuscha
AGCTATATTAACCAGACCATCCCCTGGCACAGTGCTATATTAACCAGACCATCCCCTGGCACAGTGCTATATTAACCAGACCATCCCCTGGTACAGAGCTATATTAACCAGACCATCCCCTGGTACAGTGTTATATTAACCAGACCATCCCCTGGCACAGTGCTATATTAACCAGACCATCCCCTGGTACAGTGTTATATTAACCAGACCATCCCCTGGTACAGGGCTATATTAACCAGACCATCCCCTGGCACAGTGCTATATTAACCAGACCATCCCCTGGTACAGTGCTATATTAACCAGACCATCCCCTGGTACAGTGCTATATTAACCAGACCATCCCCTGGTACAGTGTTATATTAACCAGACCATCCCCTGGTACAGTGCTATATTAACCAGACCATCCCCTGGTACAGTGCTATATTAACCAGACCATCCCCTGGCATGTCACAGTGCTATATTAACTAGACCATCCCCTGGCACAGTGCTATATTAACTAGACCATCCCCTGGCACAGTGCTATATTAACCAGACCATCCCCTGGCACAGTGATATATTAACCAGACCATCCCCTGGTACAGAGCTATATTAACACAGACCATCCCCTGGTACAGCGCTATATTAACCAGACCATCCCCTGGCATGTCACAGTGCTATATTAACCAGACCATCCCCTGACACAGTGCTATATTAACCAGACCATCCCCTGGTACAGTGCTATATTAACCAGACCATCCCCTGGCATGACACAGTGCTATATTAACCAGACCATCCCCTGGCACAGAGCTATATTAACCAGACCATCCCCTGTCACAGTGCTATATTAACCAGACAATCCCCTGGTACAGTGCTATATTAACCAGACCATCCCCTGGTACAGTGTTATATTAACCAGACCATCCCCTGGTACAGTGTTATATTAACCAGACCATCCCCTGGCACAGTGCTATATTAACCAGACCATCCCCTGGCACAGTGCTATATTAACCAGACCATCCCCTGGTACAGTGCTATATTAACCAGACCATCCCCTGGTACAGTGCTATATTAACCAGACCATCCCCTGGTACAGTGCTATATTAACCAGACCATCCCCTGGTACAGTACTATATTAACCAGACCATCCCCTGGTACAGTGTTATATTAACCAGACCATCCCCTGTTATATTAACCAGACCATCCCCTGGTACAGTGTTATATTAACCAAACCATCCCCTGGCACAGAGCTATATTAACCAGACCATCCCCTGGTACAGAGCTATATTAACCAGACCATCCCCTGGCACAGTGCTATATTAACCAGACCATCCCCTGGTACAGTGCTATATTAACCAGACCATCCCCTGGTACAGTGCTATATTAACCAGACCATCCCCTGGCACAGTACTATATTAACCAGACCATCCCCTGGTACAGTGTTATATTAACCAGACCATTCCCTGGCACAGTGCTATATTAACCAGACCATCCCCTGGTACAGTGCTATATTAACCAGACCATCCCCTGGTACAGTGCTATATTAACCAGACCATCCCCTGGTACAGTGCTATATTAACCAGACCATCCCCTGGTACAGTGCTATATTAACCAGACCATCCCCTGGCACAGTACTATATTAACCAGACCATCCCCTGGCATGGCACAGTGCTATATTAACCAGACCATCCCCTGGCACAGTGCTATATTAACCAGACCATCCCCTGGCACAGTGCTATATTAACCAGACCATCCCCTGGTACAGAGCTATATTAACCAGACCATCCCCTGGCACAGTGCTATATTAACCAGACCATCCCCTGGCATGGCACAGTGCTATATTAACCAGACCATCCCCTGGTACAGAGCTATATTAACCAGACCATCCCCTGGTACAGTGTTATATTAACCAGACCATCCCCTGGCACAGTGCTATATTAACCAGACCATCCCCTGGTACAGTGTTATATTAACCAGACCATCCCTGGTACAGGGCTATATTAACCAGACCATCCCCTGGCACAGTGCTATATTAACCAGACCATCCCCTGGTACAGTGCTATATTAACCAGACCATCCCCTGGTACAGTGCTATATTAACCAGACCATCCCCTGGTACAGTGTTATATTAACCAGACCATCCCCTGGTACAGTGCTATATTAACCAGACCATCCCCTGGTACAGTGCTATATTAACCAGACCATCCCCTGGCATGTCACAGTGCTATATTAACTAGACCATCCCTGGCACAGTGCTATATTAACTAGACCATCCCCTGGCACAGTGCTATATTAACCAGACCATCCCCTGGCACAGTGATATATTAACCAGACCATCCCCTGGTACAGAGCTATATTAACACAGACCATCCCCTGGTACAGCTATATTAACCAGACCATCCCCTGGCATGTCACAGTGCTATATTAACCAGACCATCCCCTGACACAGTGCTATATTAACCAGACCATCCCCTGGTACAGTGCTATATTAACCAGACCATCCCCTGGCATGACACAGTGCTATATTAACCAGACCATCCCCTGGCACAGAGCTATATTAACCAGACCATCCCCTGTCACAGTGCTATATTAACCAGACAATCCCCTGGTACAGTGCTATATTAACCAGACCATCCCCTGGTACAGTGTTATATTAACCAGACCATCCCCTGGTACAGTGTTATATTAACCAGACCATCCCCTGGCACAGTGCTATATTAACCAGACCATCCCCTGGCACAGTGCTATATTAACCAGACCATCCCCTGGTACAGTGCTATATTAACCAGACCATCCCCTGGTACAGTGCTATATTAACCAGACCATCCCCTGGTACAGTGCTATATTAACCAGACCATCCCCTGGTACAGTACTATATTAACCAGACCATCCCCTGGTACAGTGTTATATTAACCAGACCATCCCCTGTTATATTAACCAGACCATCCCCTGGTACAGTGTTATATTAACCAAACCATCCCCTGGCACAGAGCTATATTAACCAGACCATCCCCTGGTACAGAGCTATATTAACCAGACCATCCCCTGGCACAGTGCTATATTAACCAGACCATCCCCTGGTACAGTGCTATATTAACCAGACCATCCCCTGGTACAGTGCTATATTAACCAGACCATCCCCTGGCACAGTACTATATTAACCAGACCATCCCCTGGTACAGTGTTATATTAACCAGACCATTCCCTGGCACAGTGCTATATTAACCAGACCATCCCCTGGTACAGTGCTATATTAACCAGACCATCCCCTGGTACAGTGCTATATTAACCAGACCATCCCCTGGTACAGTGCTATATTAACCAGACCATCCCCTGGTACAGTGCTATATTAACCAGACCATCCCCTGGCACAGTACTATATTAACCAGACCATCCCCTGGCATGGCACAGTGCTATATTAACCAGACCATCCCCTGGCACAGTGCTATATTAACCAGACCATCCCCTGGCACAGTGCTATATTAACCAGACCATCCCCTGGTACAGAGCTATATTAACCAGACCATCCCCTGGCACAGTGCTATATTAACCAGACCATCCCCTGGCATGGCACAGTGCTATATTAACCAGACCATCCCCTGGTACAGAGCTATATTAACCAGACCATCCCCTGGTACAGTGTTATATTAACCAGACCATCCCCTGGCACAGTGCTATATTAACCAGACCATCCCCTGGTACAGTGTTATATTAACCAGACCATCCCCTGGTACAGGGCTATATTAACCAGACCATCCCCTGGCACAGTGCTATATTAACCAGACCATCCCCTGGTACAGTGCTATATTAACCAGACCATCCCCTGGTACAGTGCTATATTAACCAGACCATCCCCTGGTACAGTGTTATATTAACCAGACCATCCCCTGGTACAGTGCTATATTAACCAGACCATCCCCTGGTACAGTGCTATATTAACCAGACCATCCCCT
Source organism: Oncorhynchus gorbuscha (assembly GCF_021184085.1). Lineage (NCBI taxonomy): Eukaryota > Metazoa > Chordata > Actinopteri > Salmoniformes > Salmonidae > Oncorhynchus > Oncorhynchus gorbuscha. The sequence goes on from NW_025755758.1 coordinate 3,930, forward strand.
GGCATGTCACAGTGCTATATTAACTAGACCATCCCCTGGCACAGTGCTATATTAACTAGACCATCCCCTGGCACAGTGCTATATTAACCAGACCATCCCCTGGCACAGTGATATATTAACCAGACCATCCCCTGGTACAGAGCTATATTAACACAGACCATCCCCTGGTACAGCGCTATATTAACCAGACCATCCCCTGGCATGTCACAGTGCTATATTAACCAGACCATCCCCTGACACAGTGCTATATTAACCAGACCATCCCCTGGTACAGTGCTATATTAACCAGACCATCCCCTGGCATGACACAGTGCTATATTAACCAGACCATCCCCTGGCACAGAGCTATATTAACCAGACCATCCCCTGTCACAGTGCTATATTAACTAGACCATCCCCTGGTACAGAGCTATATTAACCAGACCATCCCCTGGCACAGTACTATATTAACCAGACCATCCCCTGGCACAGTGCTATATTAACCAGACCATCCCCTGGCACAGTGCTATATTAACCAGACCATCCCCTGGCACAGAGCTATATTAACCAGACCATCCCCTGGCACAGAGCTATATTAACCAGACCATCCCCTGGCACAGAGCTATATTAACCAGACCATCTCCTGGCACAGCGCTATATTAACCAGACCATCCCCTGTTACAGAGCTATATTAACCAGACCATCCCCTGGCACAGAGCTATATTAACCAGACCATCCCCTGGTACAGTGCTATCTTAACCAGACCATCCCCTGGCACAGAGCTATATTAACCAGACCATCCCCTGGTACAGTGCTATATTAACCAGACCATCCCCTGTTACAGAGCTATATTAACCAGACCATCCCCTGGTACAGTGCTATATTAACCAGACCATCCCCTGGCACAGAGCTATATTAACCAGACCATCCCCTGGCACAGAGCTATATTAACCAGACCATCCCCTGTTACAGTGCTATATTAACCAGACCATCCCCTGGCACAGTGCTATATTAACCAGACCATCCCCTGGCACAGTGCTATATTAACCAGACCATCCCCTGGTACAGTGCTATATTAACCAGACCATCCCCTGGCACAGAGCTATATTAACCAGACCATCCCCTGGCACAGAGCTATATTAACCAGACCATCCCCTGTTACAGTGCTATATTAACCAGACCATCCCCTGGCACAGTGCTATATTAACCAGACCATCCCCTGGCACAGTGCTATATTAACCAGACCATCCCCTGGTACAGTGCTATATTAACCAGACCATCCCCTGGCACAGAGCTATATTTTTTATTTATTTTTATTTATTTTTTATTTCACCTTTATTTAACCAGGTAGGCTAGTTGAGAACAGGTTCTCATTTGCAACTGCGACCTGGCCAAGATAAAGCATAGCAGTGTGAACAGACAACACAGAGTTACACATGGAGTAAACAATTAACAAGTCAATAACACAGAGAAAAAAAGGGGAGTCTATATACAATGTGTGCAAAAGGCATGAGGAGGTAGGCGAATAATTACAATATTGCAGATTAACACTGAAGTGATAAATGATCATGTACAGGTAGAGATATTGGTGTGCAAAAGAGCAGAAAAGTAAATAAATAAAAACTGTGGGGATGAGGTAGGTGAAAATGGGTGTGCTATTTACCAATAGATTATGTACAGCTGCAGTGATCGGTTAGCTGCTCAGCTAGCTGATGTTTGAAGTTGGTGAGGGAGATAAAAGTCTCCAACTTCAGCGATTTTTGCAATTCGTTCCAGTCACAGGCAGCAGAGTACTGTAACGAAAGGCGGCCGAATGAGGTGTTGGCTTTAGGGATGATCAATGAGATACACCTGCTGGAGCGCGTGCTACGGATGGGTGTTGCCATCGTGACCAGTGAGCTGAGATAAGGCGGAGCTTTGCCTAGCATGGCCTTGTAGATGACCTGAAGCCAGTGGGTCTGGCGACGAATATGTAGCGAGGGCCAGCCGACTAGAGCATACAAGTCGCAGTGGTGGGTAATATAAGGTGCTTTAGTGACAAAACGGATGGCACTGTGATAAACTGCATCCAGTTTGCTGAGTAGAGTGTTGGAAGCAATTTTGTAGATGACGCCGAAGTCGAGGATCGGTAGGATAGTCAGTTTTACTAGGGTAAGCTTGGCAGCATGAGTGAAGGAGGCTTTGTTGCGGAATAGAAAGCCGATTCTTGATTTGATTTTCGATTGGAGATGTTTGATATGGGTCTGGAAGGAGAGTTTGCAGTCTAGCCAGACACCTAGGTACTTATAGGTGTCCACATATTCAAGGTCGGAGCCATCCAGTGTGGTGATGCTAGTCGGGCATGCGGGGTGCAGGCAGCGATCGGTTGAAAAGCATGCATTTGGTTTTACTAGCGTTTAAGAGCAGTTGGAGGCCACGGAAGGAGTGTTGTATGGCATTGAAGCTCGATTGAGGTTAGATAGCACAGTGTCCAATGATCGGCCAGTGTATACAATGGTGTCGTCTGCGTAGAGAGGTGGATCAGGGAATCGCCCGCAGCAAGAGCAACATCATTGATATATACAGAGAAAAGAGTCGGCCCAAGAATTGAACCCTGTGGCACCCCATAGAGACTGCCAGGGACCGGACAACATGCCCTCCGATTTGACACACTGAACTCTGTCTGCAAAGTAATTGGTGAACCAGGCAAGGCAGTCATCCGAAAAACCGAGGCTACTGAGTCTGCCGATAAGAATATGGTGATTGACAGAGTCGAAAGCCTTGGCAAGGTCGATGAAGACGGCTGCACAGTACTGTCTTTTATCGATGGCGGTTATGATGTCGTTTAGTACCTTGAGTGTGGCTGAGGTGCACCCGTGACCGGCTCGAAACCGGATTGCATAGCGGAGAAGGTACGGTGGGATTCGAGATGGTCAGTCACCTGTTTGTTGACTTGGCTTTCAAGACCTTAGATAGGCAGGGCAGGATGGATATAGGTCTGTAACAGTTTGGGTCCAGGGTGTCACCCCTTTGAAGAGGGGGATGACTGCGGCAGCTTTCCAGTCCTTGGGGATCTCAGACGATATGAAAGAGAGGTTGAACAGGCTGGTAATAGGGGTTGCGACAATGGCGGCGGATAGTTTCAGGAATAGAGGGTCCAGATTGTCAAGCCCAGCTGATTTATACGGGTCCAGGTTTTGCAGCTCTTTCAGAACATCTGCTATCTAGATTTGGGTAAAGGAGAACCTGGAGAGGCTTGGGCGAGGAGCTGCGGGGGGGCCGGGGCTGTTGGCCGAGGTAGGAGTAGCCAGGCGGAAGGCATGGCCAGCCGTTGAGAAATGCTTGTTGAAGTTTTCGATAATCATGGATTTGTCGGTGGTGACCGTGTTCCCTAGCCTTATCTAAAATGGTGAGGAAGTTACTCTTAAAGAATGACCAGGCATCCTCAACTGACGGGATGGGAACTAGACCATCCCCTGGTACAGAGCTATATTAACACAGA
>NW_025755759.1:0-7387 GCF_021184085.1 Oncorhynchus gorbuscha
TTCCGTTCCTGTTCCCAGCTGTTCCTATTCCCCTAATCATCATTTAGTCTTCCCACACCTGTTCCCGATCCTTTTCCCTGATTAGAGTCCCTATTTCTCTCCTTGTTTCCCGTACCTGCCCTGTCGGATCCTCATTTATAATTCACCGTGCTGTGTCTATGTTTTGCCCTGTCGTGTCGTGTTTCCCTCAGATGCTGCGTGGTGAGCAGGTGTCTGAGTCTGCTAGGTTCAAGTGCCTTCCCGAGGCAACCTGCAGTTCTCGATCAAGTCTCCAGTCTGTTCTCGTCTTTACGTGTAGTATTATGCTTTTTGTTTTGTAAAGTTTATTCTGAATTAAATACTCTGTTTTCGCCAAGTCGCTTTTGGGTCCTCATTCACCAGCATGACAGACAGTGCAGTTAATATCTAACAAGTAATCTTACAATTCCCCAACAACTACCTAATACACACTAATCTAAAGGGGTTAATGAGAATATGTACATATAAATATTTAGATGAGTGATGGCCCGAGCGGCATAGGCAAGGTGCAGTAGATGGTATAAAATACAGTATATACATATGATATGAGTAATGTAAGATATGTCAACATTATTAAAGTGGCATTATTTAGAGTGGCCAGTGATTGGGTCTCCATGTAGGCAGCAGCCTCCTGAGTTAGTGGTTGCTGTTTAGCAGTCTGATGGCCTTGAGACAGAAGCTGTTTTTCAGTCTCTCGGTCCCAGCGTTGATGCACTTGTACTGACCTTGCCTTCTGGATGGTAGCGGTGTGAACATGCAGTGGCTCGGGTGGTTGTTGTCCTTGATGTGTGCCTTCCTGTGACATTGGGTTCTGTAGGTGTCATGGAGCGCAGGTAGTTTGCCACTGTGATGCGTTATGCAAACCGCAGTACCCTCTGGAGAGTCAACCTTGCGGTTGAGGGCGGGTCAGTTGCCGTACAAGGCGGTGATACAGGATGCTCTCGATTGTGCATCTGTAAAAGTTTGTCAGGGTTTTGGGTGACAAGTCACATTTCTTCAGCCCCCTGAGGTTAAAGAGGTGCTGTTGCGCCTTCTTCACCACACTGTCTGTGTGGGTGGACCATTTCAGTTTGTCTGTGATGTGTACGCCGAGGAACGTAAAACTTTACACCTTCTCCACTGCTGTCCATTCGATGTGGATAGGGGGGGGGGGGGTACTCCCTCTGCTTTTTCCTGAAATCCACTATCATCTCCTTTGTTTTGTTGACATTGAGTGAGAGGTTGTTTTCCTGACACCACACTCTGAGTGCCCACACTGTAGGCTGTCTCGTCATTGTTGGTAATCAAGCCCACTACTGTTGTGTCGTCTGCAAACTTGATGATTGAGTTGGAGGTGTGCGTGGCCACGCAGTTGTGGGTGAACAGGGAGCACAGGAGGGGGCTGAGCACGCACCCTTGTGGGGCCCCAGTGTTGAGGGTCAGCGAAGTGGAGATGTTGTTTCCTACCTTCACCACCTGGGGGCGGCCCGTCAGAAAGTCCAGGAGAAAGCACAGGGCGGGGTTGAGACCCAGGGCCTCCAGCTTGATGATGAGCTTGGAGGGTACTATGGTGTTGAAAATGTGCTGTCCTTATTAGCGGGTCGGGGGGCACAGTACTTGTTAGCGAGCCGCGATGGTGGCACTGTATTATCCTCAAAGCAGGCAAGAAGGTGTTTAGTTTGTCTGGAAGAGTGACGTCGTTGTCCGAGAAGTGAAAGGTTTTGTTTTTCTAGTCCGTGATTAACTGTAGACTCTGCCACCTATATTTTGTGTCTGAGCCTTTGAATTGATACTCCACTTTGTCCCTGTACCAACAATTTTGAATGTTTGATTGCCTTGTGGAGGGAATAACTGTTTATATTCAGACATATTTCCAGACCTTTTTAAATGGTTAAATGTGGTGGTTCGCGCTTTCAGTTTTGAGCAAATGCCGCCATCCATCCACGGTTTTTGGTTAGGGTAGGTTTTAATAGTCACAGTGGGTACAACATCTCCTATGCACTTCCTCAGAGTCTTCGTATAGATCGATGTTGTTCTCTGAGGCTGACCGGAACATATCCCAGTCCGTGTGATCAAAACAATCTTGAAGCGTGAATTCTGATTGGTCAGACCAGCGTTGATGGTTCTAGTCACTGAAAACATCCTGTTTGAGTTTCTGCCTATAAGACGGTAGGAACAAGATGGCGTTGTGGTCGGAATTGCCGAAGTGAGGGCGGGAGAAGGCTTTTTATGCATTGCGGAAGTTAGTAGCAGTGATCGAGTAGCAGTGATCGAATCTTTTACTCCTGCGAGTACTGCAGTCAATTTGCTGATAGAATTTAGGTAGTCATGTTCTAAAATTAGCTTTGTTAAAATCCCCAGCTACAATAAATGCAGCCTCGGGATATATGTTTTCCAGTTTACATAGAGTCCAGTGAAGTTCCTTGAGGCCTCTCTTGGGAGGTAATATGGCCGGCATTTGATTGTAAGGAATTCTAGGTTGGGTGAGCAGAAGGACTTGAGTTCCTGTATGTTGTTATGATTACACCATGAGTCGTTAATCATGAAGCATACACCCCCATCCTTCCTTTTCCCAGAGAGGTGTTTATCTCTGTCTGCACGATGCATGGAGAAGCCCAGTGGCTGAACCAATTCCGACAACATATATCAAGTGAGCCATGTTTCCGTGAAACAGAGAATGTTACAATCTCTGATGTCTCTCTAGAAGGTAACTCTTTCTCGGATTTAGTCTACCTTGTTGTCAAGAGACTGGACATTGACTAGTAGTATACTCGGGAGTCTGACTAGGAGGCCGCTCCTTCTGCGGCGCTGTTGTTTTGGGTCAGCTTCTGGGATTAGATCCGTTGTCCTGGGTGGTAGTCCAAACAAAGGATCCGCTCCGGGGAAGTCATATTCCTGGTCGTACTGTTGGTAAGTTGAAGTCACTCTTATATCCAATAGTTCTTCTCGGCTGTATGTAATAAGACTTAAGATTTCCTGGGGTAACAATGTAAGAAATAATACATTCAAAAAATGAAATAATGCATAGTTTCTTACGGACTTGAAGAGAGGCGACCATCTCTGCCGTCGCCATTTTGTCATACTTGAATATAAATACGACATCTAGGAAGATTGAATACTAGGCTGCAGTGATGGCAGATTGAAGCTGAATGCTTAGCTAGCAGTGAGGGCAGAGTGAAGGTCAAAGAAGAAGTTAGCTATTTTTACAACTAAATTTCTATTTTTTGTGTAAATGGAATGTTATAGAAGGGTCCAGACACTTTTTTAGCAACTTCACTTGTTTTTGTGAAACTCACCGTAACCAGCGATTCACTTCCTCATCCTCAGTGTGCCGTACGGGGATCTGAAAAAACATGAACAAAGGCTCCAAAAACACCCAAATATGTCCTTTTAGAAACAGAAATACTCTCAGTATAGTGATACAGGTCTTTAGATGTTGGACACGATGTGTCATTCCAAACTTTATCCGCAACATTCCATTTTGTGCGACTCGAGCTGTTTCCCCTATCTAACTGTTCCATTCTCTATGTAGCCTGCTGCTAGAATGGTCGGAGCGGTATTGGTTGTGTCTTAACAAAATGGAGTATAGCGTTGCTGATAAAGTTCTAAAGGACACAGTTTCATGTGTACATCTAAAGACCTGATTCACTGTACTGAGAGTGTTTCCGTTTTTTTAAATGACGTACACTACGCATACTACATAACAAGGATATACTACATGAGCCCCCATACTACATAACAAGGATAAGAAAGTGAATTGCTGGTTGAGGTAAGTTTCTCAAACACAAGTGAAATCACAAAAGTTTCTGGACCCTTCTATAACATGCCATTTACATCAAAAATAAAGATTTGGTCATTAAAAAGCTAAATTCTTATTTAATGCTAGGCTAGCAGGGAGAGCAGATTGTAGCTGAATGTTAGACTAGCGGTGAGGGCAGATTGTAGCTGAATGTTAGGCTAGCAGTGAGGGCAGATTGAAGCTGAATGTTAGGCTAGCGGTGAGGGCAGATTGTAGCTGAATGTTAGGCTAGCGGTGAGGGCAGATTGAAGCTGAATGTTAGGCTAGCAGTGAGGGCAGATTGAAGCTGAATGTTATGCTAGCGGTGAGGGCAGATTGTAGCTGAATGTTAGGCTAGCGGTGAGGGCAGATTGTAGCTGAATGTTAGGCTAGCAGTGAGGGCAGATTGAAGCTGAATGTTAGGCTAGCAGTGAGGGCAGATTGAAGCTGAATGTTATGCTAGCGGTGAGGGCAGATTGTAGCTGAATGTTAGGCTAGCGGTGAGGGCAGATTGTAGCTGAATGTTAGGCTAGCAGTGAGGGCAGATTGAAGCTGAATGTTAGGCTAGCAGTGAGGGCAGATTGAAGCTGAATGTTAGGCTAGCAGTGAGGGCAGATTGAAGCTGAATGTTATTCTAGCAGTGAGGGCAGATAGAAGCTGAATGTTAGGCTAGCAGTGAGGGCAGATTGAAGCTGAATGTTATGCTAGCAGTGAGTGCAGATTGAAGCTGAATGTTAGGCTAGCAGTGAGGGCAGATTGTAGCTGAATGTGCACATCTGTCCCAGCAAGCAGGCTGGGCCTCTCTGTACCCGCTATACTACGTAGTTACCAGTGATTGGGATTTGACCCATGGGTTAGCAGTGAGTTTGAAACTGATACGTGACAGGATAGAGTCAGGCTGATCGCACTGCTGATACACACACAGCCGCAATACCACCTTCTGAAAACACACACACACACCACACACACACACACACATACCATCTTGTCACGCTCTGGTTCTCAGTTAAGACTTCAAACACCTCATAGACAATACCCCAGCAGGCGTTCAGGGAGTTAGCTGGTCTCATATCTGCCTTCCCCTATTTACCCGGATTAGACGTGTGTGTGTGTGCATGCGCGCTCTATGGTGGAAAAGGATTAACTCTGCCAGTCACTGGGATTAATACAGATATTTTGATATGCTACCCTTACCTGGAGGGTACAACACACCTGCCCTGGGCTACACAGGTGTGTGTGTGTGTGTGTGTGTGTGTGTGTGTGTGTGTGTGTGTGTGTGTGTGTGTGTGTGTGTGTGTGTGTGTGTGTGTGTGTGTGTGTGTGTGTGTGTGTGTGTGTGTGTGTGTGTGTGTGTGTGTGTGTGTGTGTGTGCGCTTGCGTGGATTGCTAGCGTGTGTGAGGATCAGGGGCTGGCAGCACTCCAGTCAGGCATCAGTCAGCTCACACACACATACGCCTCGCACTGGCCATTATTAAACAGGACTGGCCATTATTAAACAGGACCTTATTAAATAGGACTGGCCCTTATTAACCAGGACCTTATTAAACAGGACTGGCCATTATTAAACAGGACCTTATTAAACAGGACTGGCCATTATTAAACAGGACCTTATTAAACAGGACTGGCCCTTATTAAACAGGACCTTATTAACCAGGACTGGCCCTTATTAAACAGGACCATATTAAACAGGACTGGCCCTTATTAAACATGACCTTATTAAACAGGACTGGCCCTTATTAAACAGGACCTTATTAAACAGGACTGGCCCTTATTAAACAGGACTGGCCATTATTAAACAGGACTGGCCCTTATTAAACAGGACTGGCCCTTATTAAACAGGACTGGCCCTTATTAAACAGGACCTTATTAAACAGGACTGGCCCTTATTAAACAGGACTGGCCCTTATTAAACAGGACCTTATTAAACAGGACTGGCCCTTATTAAACAGGACCTTATTAAACACGACTGGCCCTTATTAAACAGGACCTTATTAAACATGACTGGCCCTTATTAAACAGGACCTTATTAAACAGGACTGGCCCTTATTAAACAGGACCTTATTAAACAGGACCTTATTAAACAGGACTGGCCCTTATTAAACAGGACCTTATTAAACAGGACCTTATTAAACACGACTGGCCCTTATTAAACAGGACCTTATTAAACACGACTGGCCCTTATTAAACAGGACCTTATTAAACAGGACTGGACCTTATTAAACAGGACCTTATTAAACAGGACTGGCCCTTATTAAACAGGACTGGCCATTATTAAACTGGACTGGCCATTATTAAACTGGACTGGCCATTATTAAACAGGACTGGCCCTTATTAAACAGGACCTTATTAAACAGGACTGGCCCTTATTAAACAGGACTGGCCCTTATTAAACAGGACTGGCCCGTATTAAACAGGACCTTATTAAACACGACTGGCCCTTATTAAACAGGACCTTATTAAACACGACTGGCCCTTATTAAACAGGACCTTATTAAACAGGACTGGCCCTTATTAAACAGGACCTTATTAAACAGGACCTTATTAAACAGGACTGGCCCTTATTAAACAGGACCTTATTAAACAGGACCTTATTAAACAGGACTGGCCCTTATTAAACAGGACCTTATTAAACAGGACTGGCCCTTATTAAACAGGACTGGCCCTTATTAAACAGGACCTTATTAAACAGGACTGGCCCTTATTAAACAGGACCTTATTAAACAGGACTGGCCCTTATTAAACAGGACCTTATTAAACAGGACTGGCCCTTATTAAACAGGACATTTACATTACATTTACATTTAAGTCATTTAGCAGACGCTCTTATCCAGAGCGACTTACAAATTGGTGCATTCACCTTATGACATCCAGTGGAACAGCCACTTTACAATAGTGCATCTAAATATTTTCAGGGGGGGTGAGAAGGATTACTTTATCCTATCCTAAGTATTCCTTAAAGAGGTGGGGTTTCAGGTGTCTCCGGAAGGTGGTGATTGACTCCGCTGTCCTGGCGTCGTGAGGGAGTTTGTTCCACCATTGGGGAGCCAGAGCAGCGAACAGTTTTGACTGGGCTGAGCGGGAACTGTACTTCCTCAGTGGTAGGGAGGCAGAGCAGGCCAGAGGTGGATGAACGCAGTGCCCTTATTTGGGTGTAGGGCCTGATCAGAGCCTGGAGGTACTGAGGTGCCGTTCCCCTCACAGCTCCGTAGGCAAGCACCATGGTCTTGTAGCGGATGCGAGCTTCAACTGGAAGCCAGTGGAGAGAGCGGGGTGACGTGAGAGAACTTGGGAAGGTTGAACACTAGACGGGCTGCGGCGTTCTGGATGAGTTGTAGGGGGTTTAATGGCACAGGCAGGGAGCCCAGCCAACAGCGAGTTGCAGTAATCCAGACGGGAGATGACAAGTGCCTGGATTAGGACCTGCGCCGCTTCCTGTGTGAGGGCAGGGTGTAATCTGCGGATGTTGTAGAGCATGAACCTGCAGGAACGGGCCACCGCCTTGATGTTAGTTGAGAAGCGACAGGGTGTTGTCAGGATCACGCCAAGGTTCTTAGCGCTCTGGGAGGAGGACACAATGGAGTTGTCAACCGTGATGGCGACAGGACTGGCCC
>NW_025755760.1:0-7386 GCF_021184085.1 Oncorhynchus gorbuscha
CTGCTCAAGATCCAGACATATAGTATCCCTGAGCTCCAGATCCAGACACTTAAGCACTTACATTTCCTGTCATTTGCTGCAGGCGCTCTTATCCAGAGCGACTTACAAATTGGTGCATTCACCTTAGTGAGCATCCAGTGGAGACAGGTCACTTGGCAATAGTGCATCTAAATCTTAAGGGGGGGGGTGAGAGGGATGCTATCCTATCCTAGGTATTCCTTGAGGTGGGGTTTCAGGTGTCTCCGGAAGAGTGGTGATTGACTCCGCCTGTCCTGCGTCGTGAGGGGAGTTTGTTCCACCATTGGGGGGCCAGAGTTTTTTAACAGTTTTGACTGGGCTGAGGCGGGAGCTGTACTTCCTCAGTGGTAGGGAGGCGAGCAGGCCAGAGGTGGATGAACGCAGTGCCCTTGTTTGGGTGTAGGGCCTGATCAGAGCCTGAGGTACTGAGGGTGCCGTTCCCCTCACAGCTCCGTAGGCAAGCACCATGGTCTTGTAGCGGATGCGAGCTTCAACTGGAAGCCAGTGGAGAGGGGAACGGAGGAGCGGGGTGACGTGAGAGAACTTGGGAAGGTTGAACACCAGCCGGGCTGCGGCGTTCTGGATGAGTTGAAGGGGTTTAATGGCACAGGCAGGGAGCCCAGCCAACAGCGAGTTGCAGTAATCCAGACGGGAGATGACAAGTGCCTGGATTAGGACCTGCGCCGCTTCCTGTGTGAGGCAGGGTCGTACTCTGCGGATGTTGTAGAGCATGAACCTACAGGAACGGGCCACCGCCTTGATGTTGGTTGAGAACGACAGGGTGTTGTCCAGGATCACGCCAAGGTTCTTGGCGCTCTGGGAGGAGGACACAATGGAGTTGTCAACCGTGATGGCGAGATCATGGAACGGGCAGTCCTTCCCGGAGGAAGAGCAGCTCCGTCTTGCCGAGGTTCAGCTTGAGGTGGTGATCCGTCATCCACACTGATATGTCTGCCAGACATGCAGAGATGCGATTCGCCACCTGGTCATCAGAAGGGGGAAAGGAGAAGATTAATTGTGTGTCGTCTGCATAGCAATGATAAGAGAGACCATGTGAGGTTATGACAGAGCCAAGTGACTTGGTGTATAGCGAGAATAGGAGAGGGCCAAGAACAGAGCCCTGGGGGACACCAGTGGTGAGAGCGCGTGGTGGTGAGGAGACAGATTCTCGCCACGCCACCTGGTAGGAGCGACCTGTCAGGTAGGACGCAATCCAAGCGTGGGCGCGCCGGAGATGCCCAACTCGGAGAGGGTGGAGAGGAGGATCTGATGGTTCACAGTATCGAAGGCAGCCGATAGATCTAGAAGGATGAGAGCAGAGGAGAGAGAGTTAGCTTTAGCAGTGCGGAGCGCCTCCGTGATACAGAGGAGAGAGCAGTCTCAGTTGAATGACTAGTCTTGAAACCTGACTGATTTGGATCAAGAAGGTCATTCAGAGAGAGATAGCGGGAGAGCTGGCCAAGGACGGCACGTTCAAGAGTTTTGGAGAGAAAAGAAAGAAGGGATACTGGTCTGTAATTGTTGACATCGGAGGGATCGAGTGTAGGTTTTTCAGAAGGGGTGCAACTCTCGCTCTCTTGAAGACGGAAGGGACGTAGCCAGCGGTCAGGGATGAGTTGATGAGCGAGGTGAGGTAAGGGAGAAGGTCTCCGGGAAATGGTCTGGAGAAGAGAGGAGGGATAGGGTCAAGCGGGCAGGTTGTTGGGCGGCCGGCCGTCACAAGACGCGAGATTTCATCTGGAGAGAGGGGAGAAAGAGGTCAGAGCACAGGGTAGGGCAGTGAGCAGAACTAGCGGTGTCGTTTGACTTAGCAAACGAGGATCGGATGTCGTCGACCTTCTTTTCAAAATGGTTGACGAAGTCATCTGCAGAGGGAGGAGGGGGGGGGAGGAGGATTCAGGAGGGAGGAGAAGGTGGCAAAGAGCTTCCAAGGGTTAGAGGCAGATGCTTGGAATTTAGCGTGGTAGAAAGTGGCTTTAGCAGCAGAGACAGAGGATGAAAATGTAGAGAGGAGGGAGTGAAAAGGATGCCAGGTCCGCAGGGAGGCGAGTTTTCCTCCATTTCCGCTCGGCTGCCCGAGCCCTGTTCTGTGAGCTCGCAATGAGTCATCGAGCCACGGAGCGGGAGGGAGGACCGAGCCGGCCTGGAGGATAGGGGACATAGAGAGTCAAAGGATGCAGAGAGGGAGGAGAGGAGGGTTGAGGAGGCAGAATCAGGAGATAGGTGGGGAGAAGGTTTGAGCGGAGGGAAGAGATGATAGGATGGAAGAGGAGAGAGTAGCGGGGGAGAGAGAGCGAAGGTTGGGACGGCGCGATACCATCCGAGTAGGGGCAGTGTGGGAGGTGTTGGATGAGAGCGAGAGGGAAAAGGATACAAGGTAGTGGTCGGAGACTTGGAGGGAGTTGCAATGAGGTTAGTGGAAGAACAGCATCTAGTAAAGATGAGGTCGAGCGTATTGCCTGCCTTGTGAGTAGGGGGAAGGTGAGAGGGTGAGGTCAAAGAGGAGAGGAGTGGAAAGAAGGAGGCAGAGAGGAAAGAGTCAAAGGTAGACGTGGGGAGGTTAAAGTCGCCCAGAACTGTGAGAGGTGAGCCGTCCTCAGGAAAGGAGCTTATCAAGGCATCAAGCTCATTGATGAACTCTCCGAGGGAACCTGGAGGGCGATAAATGATAAGGATGTTAAGCTTGAAAGGGCTAGTAACTGTGACAGCATGGAATTCAAAGGAGGCGATAGACAGATGGGTAAGGGGAGAAAGAGAGAATGACCACTTGGGAGAGATGAGGATCCCGGTGCCACCACCCCGCTGACCAGAAGCTCTCGGGGTGTGCGAGGCACGTGGGCGGCGGAAGAGAGAGCAGTAGGAGTAGCAGTGTTGTCTGTGGTGATCCATGTTTCCGTCAGTGCCAAGAAGTCGAGGACTGGAGGGAGGCATAGGCTGAGATGAACTCTGCCTTGTTGACCGCAGACTGGCAGTTCCAGAGGCTACCGGAGACCTGGAACTCCACGTGGGTCGTGCGCTGGGACCACCAGAGTAGGGTGGCCGCGGCCCACGCGGTGTGAGCGTTTGTATGGTCTGTGCAGAGAGGAGAGAACAGGGATAAACAGACACATAGTTGACAGGCTACAGAAGAGGCTACGCTAATGCAAAGGAGATTGGAATGACAAGTGGACTACACGTCTCGAATGTTCAGAAAGTTAAGCTACGTAGCAAGAATCTTATTGACTAAAATGATTAAAATGATACAGTACTGCTGAAGTAGGCCAGCTGGCAGTGGGTGCGTTGTTGACACTACACTAATCAAGTCGTTCCTGAGTGTAATAGTTTCTGCAGTGTTGCTATTCGGGGCTAGCTGGCTAGCTAGCAGTGTTGTTTATGTTACGTTGCGTTAAAAGAACGACAATAGCTGGCTAGCGAACCTAGAAAATCGCTCTAGACTACACAATTATCTTTGATACAAAGACGGCTATGTAGCTAGCTATGTAGCTAGCTACGATCAAACAAATCAAACCGTTGTACTGTAATGAAATGAAGTGAAAATGTGATACTACCTGTGAATGCGACCGGGTTGTTGAGTTCTATTCAGAAGACGTTGGCTAGCGTTGGCTAGCTAGCAGAGTCTCTCCTACGTTAAGGACGACAAATAGCTGGCTAGCTAACCTCGGTAAATTAAGATAATCACTCTAAGACTACACACTCTAAACCTAGACAACACATAATTATCTTGGATACGATGATACGAAGACAGCAAAGACAGCTATGTAGCTAGCTAACACTACACTAATCCAAGTGGTTCAGTTGAGTGTAATAGTTTCTCCAGTGCAGCTAATCAGTGGACGTTAGCTAGCTGGCTATGAAGACTACGTTAGGACGGCGAAATACGATAATTACGCAATTATCTTTGATACAAAGACGGCTATGTAGCTAGCTGAGAAGAAATTGCTAAGATTAGACAAATCACACCGTTGTGCTATAATGAAATATAATGAAATGTAATGAAAAAGTTATACTACCCTTGGGAGCGAAGTGCAGATGCGACCACTCGCTCCAACCGGAAGTGCATATAGTATCACTGCTCCAGATCAGACATATAGTAACACTGCTCCAGATCCAGACATGGACACTGATATCCCACTGCTCAAGATCCAGACTGATCGGATCAGACCATATAGTAACACTGCTCCAGATCGAGACATGTGTATCCCTCCTCCAGAACCAGACATACAGTAAAACTGCTGAGCCGAAACATTGAAGTAACACTGCTCCAGATCCAGACATATAGTAACACTGCTCCAGATCCAGACGTGGACATATAGTAACACTGCTCCAGAACCAGACATATAGTAACACTGCTCCAGATGCAGACATACAGTAACACTGCTACAGATCCAGACATACAGTAACACTGCTCCAGATGCAGACATATAGTATCCCTGCTCCAGATCCAGACATACAGTAACGCTGCTCCAGATCCACATAGTATCACTGCTCCAGATCCAGACATATAGTATCCCTGCTCCAAGAACCAGACATACAGTAACACTGCTCCAGATCAGACATATATTATCACTGCTCAGATCCAGACATATAGTAACACTTCTCCAGATCAGACATGGACATATAAGTATGACAGCTCCAGATCCAGACATACAGTAACACTGCTCAGATCCAGACATAGTAACACTGCTCCAGATCCAGACATACAGTAACACTGCTCCAGACCGAAACATTGAAGTAACACTGCTCCAGATCCAGACATAATGTATCACTGCTCCAGATCCAGACATATAGTAACACTGCTCCCAGATCAGGCGTGGACATATAGTAACACTGCTCAGAACCAGACATATAGTAACACTGCTCCAGATGCAGACATACAGTAACACTGCTCCAGATCCAGACATACAGTAACACTGCTCAGATGCAGACATATAAAGTATCCCTGCTCCAGATCCAGACATACAGTAACGCTGCTCCAGATCCACACATATAGTATCACTGCTCCCAGATCCAGACATATAGTATCCCACTCCAGAACCAGACATACAGTAACACTGCTCCAGATCAGACATATATTATCCTGCTCCAGATCCAGACATATAGTAACACTTCTCCAGATCCAGACATGGACATATAGTATGACAGCTCCAGATCAGACATACAGTAAACACTGCTCCAGATCCAGACATATAATAACACTGCTCCAGATCCAGACACTATAGTATCCCTGCTCCCAGATCCAGACATACAGTAACACTGCTCCAGATCCAGACATATAGTAACACTGCTCCAGATCCAGACATGGACTTACAGTAACACTGCTCCAGATCCAGACATATAGTATCACTGCTCCAGATCCAGACATATAGTATCCCTGCTCAAGATCCAGACATACATTATCACTGCTCCAGATCACACATATAGTATCACTGCTCCAGAACCAGACATATAGTATCCTGCTCCAGAACCAGACATACAGTAACACTGCTCCATCCAGATATTATCACTGCTCCAGATCCAGACATATAGTAACACTTCTCCAGATCCAGACATGGACATATAGTATGACAGCTCCAGATCCAGACATACAGTAACACTGCTCAGATCAGACATATAGTAACACTGCTCAGATCCAGACATACAGTAACACTGCTCAGACCGAAACATTGAAGTAGCATTCTCCAGATCCAGACATAATGTATCACTGCTCCAGATCCAGACATATAGTAACACTGCTCCAGATCCAGGCGTGGACATATAGTAACACTGCTCCAGAACCAGACATATAGTAACACTGCTCCAGATGCAGACATACAATGTAACACTGCTCCAGATCCAGACATACAGTAACACTGCTCCAGATGCAGACATATAGTATCCCTGCTCCAGATCCAGACATACAGTAACGCTGCTCCAGATCCACACATATAGTATCACTGCTCCAGATCCAGACATATAGTATCCCTGCTCCAGAACCAGACATACAGTAACACTGCTCCAGATCCAGACATATATTATCACTGCTCCAGATCAGACATAGTAACACTTCTCCAGATCCAGACATGGACATATAGTATGACAGCTCCAGATCCAGACATACAGTAATTTTCTCCAGATCCAGACATATAGTAACACTGCTCCAGATCCAGACATATAGTATCCCTGCTCCAGATCCAGACATACAGTAACACTGCTCCAGATCCAGATATAGTAACACTGCTCCAGATCCAGACATGGACTTACAGTAACACTGCTCCCAGATCCAGACATATAGTATCACTGCTCCAGATCCAGACATATAGTATCCTGCTCAAGATCCAGACATATAGTATCACTGCTCCAGATCCAGATATATAGTATCCCTGCTTCAGAACCAGACATACAGTAACACTGCTCAGATCAGACATATAGTATCACTGCTCCAGATCCAGACATATATTATCCCTGCTCCAGATCAGATATAGAGTAACACTGCTCCAGATCCATACATATAGTAACACTTCTCAGATCCAGACATGGACATATAGTATGACAGCTCCAGATCCAGACATACAGTAACACTGCTCCAGATCCAGACATATAGTATCACTGCTCCAGATCCAGACATATAGTAACACTGCTCCAGATCCAGACATGGACATATAGTAACACTGCTCCAGAACCAGACATATAGTATCACTGCTCCAGATCCAGACATATAGTATCACTGCCACAGATCCAGACATATAGTAACACTGCTCCAGATCCAGACATATAGTATCACTGCTCCAGATCCAGACATATAGTATCACTGCTCCAGATCCAGACATATAAGTATCACTGCTGCAGATCCAGACATACAGTAACACTGCTCCAGATCAGACATATAGTATCACGCCAGCAGATCAGACATATAGTATCAATGCTCCAGATGCAGACATATAGTATCACTGCCCAGATCCAGACATATAGTATCACTGCCCCAGATCCAGACATAGTATCACTGCTCCAGAACCAGACATGACATAGTATACACTGCTCCAGATCCAGACATATAGTATCACTGCTCCAGATCCAGACATATAGTAACACTGCTCCAGATCCAGACATATAGTAACACTGCTCCAGATCCAGACATGGACATATAGTAACACTGCTCCAGATCCAGACATATAGTATCACTGCTCCAGATCCAGACATATAGTAACACTGCTCCAGATCCAGACATGGACTATAGTAACACTGCTCCAGGTCCAGACATATAGTATCACTGCTCCAGATCCAGACATATAGTATCCCTGCTCCAGATCGAACCCATGGACATATAGTGCCACTGCTCCAGGTCCGAGACATATAGTATCACTGCTCCAGATTCAGAACCATACAGTATCC
>NW_025755761.1:0-7383 GCF_021184085.1 Oncorhynchus gorbuscha
GCGAGCTTCCAACTGGAAGCCAGTGGAGAGAGCGGAGGAGCGGGGTGACGTGAGAGAACTTGGGAAGGTTGAACACCAGACGGGCTGCGGCGTTCTGATGAGTTGAAGGGGTTTAATGGCACAGGCAGGGAGCCCAGCCAACAGCGAGTTGCAGTAATCCAGACGGAGATGACAAGTGCCTGATTAGGACCTGCGTCGCTTCCTGTGTGTGAGGCAGGGTCGTACTCTGGTGGATCTGTGGAGCAGGGGTGTCAAAGTCAAATGGACGGAGGGCCAAATAAAAAATTTAACTACAAGTCGAGGCCGGACTGTTCGAATGTTCATTGAAATATTTTTAAATGACGATATATAGTCTATAGTGAACCTAATTGAACTACTGGAAAATCAGTCAAATATATTCCAATATGATCAGATAAATAAAGCAATATTTTCTTATGGCCTCTGTCAGTATCTTTAATTTTCAACAAACACAAAGACAAATTTCTATATAAAAATCCCCATAACATGAACATTAAATGAAAGAAACCGGTATTCAAGGCACCATCAGTAGCCTATTTTCTATTTTAGCAAAAAATAACTTATTTTAAAGAAAACAATAAGGTAATATCTACTACAATTGAAATATTTAAAATATATTTGAGATTGAAATAATAACAAAATAAATGTAAAATTATACAATTCAAAAAATAATATTTTTGTTAAGGAAGTGGCTATGCAGTGAAATAAATATTAAATTTTTTAAATTTTAAGTTCTGAACTAGAGTAAAACTTCTAAATATGTGATTGTACAGTAATGTCTACTTGTTTGAGGTTGAGGTGATACTTCTGGTGGTGTCCTATCTTTCCAAGTCACTACAATGTTCGCAGTACTCTGAGCTGAGGAAACTTTGAATTGAGTGGAGTGTGTTCAGCAGTAAGTCGAATTTCTGTGTGATGCTTTGGTTCAAAGTTCAATAAAAGAAAATAAGTTGAGCCAAGATAGGTATGTGCTGCCAAACATAGACAAGCGTTGGAGCAGCCTGGATGCAGCTGGGGCATTGTGTCGGGAGGAAACGGGCGAACTCCGCAGCACCCACTGCCGCATATTTTGCCCTCAGTGCATCATTGCATTGGAGGTCAATCAACTCCATTTGAGGTTTAGGTGAGCTTCACGTCAACAGCAAATGGTTTACCGAGCAGTTCCAACCTGCTTTTTTGTGCTCAAAGTCAGCAATCATGCTCGAAGTCAGCGAAGCATACCTATTTTATCAGCCAACTGTGCGCTCGGGAACGCACTGGTAGAGAGCTCTTCAGGTCTGGCAGCTGGGAAAGTGGCTCAAATTTTCTTCCGCATCTGCGTCTCCCACAGAGTCAGTTTGGTTTTAAATGCCTTCACTGTACTGTACATATCAGAGATGACACGATCCGACCTGCAGCTGCAAGTTCATTGCATTCAGATGACTCGTAATGTCACACAGAAAAGCCATTTCACACAGAAACATTACTTCCTGAGTTGTGTTGTGTCTTTCCCCTTTGCTGCTGTCCAAGAACAGACACTGCGAAGTCAAACATCTTTGAAGCACCTTCCCTGGCTAGCCATCTACCCTGTGCAATAAGGCAAATCACCATGCTCCCGTTTAACTCCGTCCAAATGCCTTGAACTGGCGGTGATTCAAACCTTGGCTCTGATAAAGTTAATATTATTAAACAGTTATGCTCATTACATACCATTTTCAAGGCTTTACGCGCACAACGCTCCTGGTGTGTATGATACAATGATAAGCTGTCAGCTCACCTGGTCGCTGCTCCTGCATCTTTTTCCTATCTTTCACCAGTCCGCCCTTACTCACACATTCTAGGTGCTCCAGCCATGGTCAAACCCACGAAGTTTTTTCCTTTTTCAAGGCAGCTCCATCTCATTTACACATCTTGGACACCTCTTCATACAAAATCATGCCATGCCCCGTAGTTGTGCCACATGCGTACATAGACGTAAAGCCAAAACCCTCTTGTCACGCTTTAGCGTGTCCACTCCAGATGAAAATTGACAACTGGGCAATGTCAGTATTGAAATGGTGCTTCCCATCCACAGCCAAGGAATATGCGCAATGAAATCTTTTCCCTTTCTTTTTCACGTAAGTTAAAGTTTTTTTAGATTGATGGACAAACAACTGGTCATATCACTTCTTCTCTCGGCAATGGTGTTTCTGCCAGACTCACAAAGAGTTGGGTTTTTTTCAGGCAAACTCGTCAATACCGGATCATGTAGTGCTTTTTGATGAATCCTCCGTAAATGGTTTGGCTTATTTGTGATCTCTTTCTGCCAAAATAAACTGGCCTTGACAGCAGCCTGGCCTTGTGATTTGGCTTTTTGAACAGAGCCTGTCGAGATTTGAGGCCTCGTTTAATTCCTCTTGCCTTTGTAGCCTTTGTTCCATGTCCATATTCTTGTTTTTGTCCCGTGTTTCGTTTTCATAATGTCGTCTCAGATTATACTTTCAGTACCGCCACACTTTCTCCACACAGAAGACACAGGTTTTCCAGCTACCTCCGTGAACAAATACTCCGACTCCCACCTTGTTTGAAACCCCTGTTCTCAGTGTCCACCTTCCGTTTTGCCATTTCTGATGGGTATCTGAAAGTTAATTTTACTGTGATGCTGACAACTGCTGTGCCAATAAACATTAGAAATGAAGCAGCCTACTGCTCGGTGCGGCCACGTTGCATTGTGGAAATGTAGTATTGGTGCGTGTAAAAGATCTGCGGGCTGCCGGCTTGCTGCGGTCTGCGGGCCGGTTCTAATAACAAATCAAGATCATCCCAGGGGCCGTAAAAACCTTCTCGCGGGCCGGATGTGGCCCGCGGGCCTTGACTCTGACATATGTGTTGTAGAGCATGAACCTACAGGAACGGGCCACCGCCTTGATGTTAGTTGTGAGAACGACAGGGTGTTGTCAGGATCACGCCAAGGTTCTAGCGCTCTGGAGGAGCTTTAATAACCTGAGTGATGTCTTGAGATGTTGCATCAATATATCCACATAATTATCCTGCCTCGATGATGCCATCTATTAATTTTGGACATGGAGATGCTTAATGTGAGTCTGAAGAAGAGTTTACAGTCTAGCCAGACACCTAGGTATTTGTAGTTTGTAGTCCACATATTCTAAGTCAGAATGGATCAGAGTAGCGATGCTGGGCGGGCAGGCAGGTGTGCATTTGTTTCAATGGTCCAAACACCCAAGACAGTCGTGAAGAGGGCACGACAAAGCCTATTCCCCCTCAGGAAACTAAAAGATTTGGCATGGGTCCTGAGATCCTCAAAAGGTTCTACGCTGCAACATCGAGAGCATCACTGCCTGGTACGGCAATTGCTCGGCCTCTGGCGCAAGGCACTACAGAGGGAAGTGGATGGTCCAGTACATCACTGGGGCTAAGCTGCCTGCACATCCAAGGACCTCTACACCAAGCGGTGTCAGCAGGAAGGCCCTAAAAATTGTCAAAGAGCCCAGCCACCACAGTCATAGACTGTTCTCTCTACTACCGCATGGCAAGCGGTACCGGAGTGCCAAGTCTAGGACAATAAGGCTTCTCAACAGTTTTTATCCCCAAACCATAAGACTCTGAACAGGTAATCAAATGGCTACCCAGACTATTTGCATTGTGTGCCTCCCCCCAACCGCTGCTGCTACTCTCTGTTTATCATATATACATAATCACTTTAACTATAGATTCATGTACATACTACCTCAATTGGGCCGACCAACCAGTGCTCCCGACATTGGCTAACCGGGTTATCTACATTGTGTCCAACCACCACCTGCCATCCTCTTTTACGCTACTGCTATCTCTGTTCATCATATATGCATCGTCACTTTAACCATATCTACATGTATATACTACCTCAATCAGCCTGACTAACCGGTGTCTGTATGTAGCCTCAGCTACTTTTATTAGCCTCACTACTGTATATAGCGCATGTCTTTTTACTTTAGTTTTATTTACATTTACGACTAGATTTACATTTAAGTCCCATTTATGCAGACGCTCTTATCCAGAAGCGACTGCCCACAAATTAGTGCATTCACCTTATGACATCCAGTGGAACAGTCACTTTACAATAGTGCATCTAAATCTTAAAGGGGGGTTGAGAGGATTACTTATCCTATCCTAGGTATTCCTTAAAGAGGTGGGGTTTCAGGTGTCTCCGGAAGGTGGTGATTGACTCCGCTGTCCTGGCGTCGTGAGGGAGTTTGTTCCACCATTGGGGGCCAGAGCAGCAAACAGTTTTGACTGGGCTGAGCGGGAACTGTACTTCCTCAGTGGTAGGGAGGCGAGCAGGCCAGAGGTGGATGAACGCAGTGCCCTTATTTGGGTGTAGGGCCTGATCAGAGCCTGGAGGTACTGAGGTGCCGTTCCCCTCACAGCTCCATAGGCAAGCACCATGGTCTTGTAGCGGATGCGAGCTTCAACTGGAAGCCAGTGGAGAGAGCGGAGGAGCGGGGTGACGTGAGAGAACTTGGGAAGGTTGAACACTAGACGGGCTGCGGCGTTCTGGATGAGTTGTAGGGGTTTAATGGCACAGGCAGGGAGCCCAGCCAACAGCGAGTTGCAGTAATCCAGACGGGAGATGACAAGTGCCTGGATTAGGACCTGCGCCGCTTCCTGTGTGAGGCAGGGTCGTACTCTGCGGATGTTGTAGAGCATGAACCTACAGGAACGGGCCACGGCCTTGATGTTGGTTGAGAACGACAGGGTGTTGTCCAGGATCACGCCAAGGTTCTTAGCGCTCTGGGAGGAGGACACAATGGAGTTGTCAACCGTGATGGCGAGATCATGGAACGGGCAGTCCTTCCCCGGGAGGAAGAGCAGCTCCGTCTTGCCGAGGTTCAGCTTGAGGTGGTGATCCGTCATCCACACTGATATGTCTGCCAGACATGCAGAGATGCGATTCGCCACCTGGTCATCAGAAGGGGGAAAGGAGAAGATTAATTGTGTGTCGTCTGCATAGCAATGATAGGAGAGACCATGTGAGGTTATGACAGAGCCAAGTGACTTGGTGTATAGCGAGAATAGGAGAGGGCCTAGAACAGAGCCCTGGGGGACACCAGTGGTGAGAGCGCGTGGTGAGGAGACAGATTCTCGCCATGCAACCTGGTAGGAGCGACCTGTCAGGTAGGACGCAATCCAAGCGTGGGCCGCGCCGGAGATGCCCAACTCGGAGAGGGTGGAGAGGAGTATCTGATGGTTCACAGTATCGAAGGCAGCCGATAGATCTAGAAGGATGAGAGCAGAGGAGAGAGACTTAGCTTTAGCAGTGCGGAGCACCTCCGTGATACAGAGGAGAGCAGTCTCAGTTGAATGACTAGTCTTGAAACCTGACTGATTTGGATCAAGAAGGTCATTCAGAGAGAGATAGCGGGAGAGCTGGCCAAGGACGGCACGTTCAAGAGTTTTGGAGAGAAAAGAAAGAAGGGATACTGGTCTGTAATTGTTGACATCGGAGGGATCGAGTGTAGGTTTTTTCAGAAGGGGTGCAACTCTCGCTCTCTTGAAGACGGAAGGGACGTAGCCAGCGGTCAGGGATGAGTTGATGAGCGAGGTGAGGTAAGGGAGAAGGTCTCCGGAAATGGTCTGGAGAAGAGAGGAGGGGATAGGGTCAAGCGGGCAGGTTGTTGGGCGGCCGGCCGTCACAAGACGCGAGATTTCATCTGGAGAGAGAGGGGAGAAAGAGGTCAGAGCACAGGGTAGGGCAGTGTGAGCAGAACCAGCGGTGTCGTTTGACTTAGCAAACGAGGATCGGATGTCGTCGACCTTATTTTCAAAATGGTTGACGAAGTCATCTGCCGAGAGGGAGGAGGGGGGAGGGGGGAGGATTCAGGAGGGAGGAGAAGGTGGCAAAGAGCTTCCTAGGGTTAGAGGCAGATGCTTGGAATTTAGAGTGGTAGAAAGTGGCTTTAGCAGCAGAGACAGAGGAGGAAAATGTAGAGAGGAGGGAGTGAAAGGATGCCAGGTCCGCAGGGAGGCGAGTTTTCCTCCATTTCCGCTCGGCTGCCCGGAGCCCTGTTCTGTGAGCTCGCAATGAGTCATCGAGCCACGGAGCGGGAGGGGAGGACCGAGCCGGCCTGGAGGATAGGGGACATAGAGAGTCAAAGGATGCAGAGAGGGAGGAGAGGAGGGTTGAGGAGGCAGAATCAGGAGATAGGTTGGAGAAGGTTTGAGCAGAGGGAAGAGATGATAGGATGGAAGTGTTATGCAGGTGAATGAGGACCCAAAAGCGACTTGGCGAAAACAGAGTCTTTAATCCAGTAAAGTAAATCTACAATCATAAAGCATAATTCCACTCGTAATGACAAGAACAGACTGGAGACTCGATCATGAACTGCAGGTTGCCTCGGGAAGGCACTTGAACGTAGCAGACTCAGACACCTGCTCACCACGCAGCATCTGAGGGAAACACGACACGACAGGGCGATACACAGACACAGCACGGTGAACAATAGACAAGGATCCGACAGGGCAGAAACGGAAAACAAGGGGAGAAATAGGGACTCTAATCAGGGGGAAAGATAGGGAACAGGTGTGGGAAGACTAAATGATTGATTAGGGGAATAGGAACAGCTGGGAGCAGGAACGGAGTGATAGAGAGAAGAGAGAGAGGGAGGAAGAGAGAAAGAGGGGAACGAACCTAAAAAGACCAGCAGGGGGAAAACGAACAGAGGGAAAAGCAAAATGACAAGACAAAATAAGACAAAACATGACAGTACCCCCACTCACCGAGGGTTACCAGATACTGTGAGAGTTAAAGGTAGTGTCTCAAATCTGATACTGGGAAGATGACTACCATCTAAGGCAAACATGGGCGTAGGCTTGTCTAACTGTCTGAAAGGAATGTCATGTTTCGAGCCCATGCTTCGTCCATGAAACAACCCTCAGCCCCAGAGTCAATCAAGGTACTGCATGTAGCACCCGAACCGGTCCAGCGTAGATGGACCGACATAGTAGTACAGGATCTAGATGAAGAGACCTGAGTAGTAGCGCTCACCAGTAGCCCTCCGCTTACTGATGAGCTCTGGCCTTTACTGGACATGAATTGACAAAATGTCCATCAAATCCGCAATAGAGGCACAGGCGGTTGGTGATCCTCCGTTCCCTCTCCTTAGTCGAGATGCGAATACCTCCCAGCTGCATGGGCTCAGTCTCTGAGCCAGAGGAGGAGATGGTTGCGATGCGGGAGCAAAACACCGTTGACGCGAGCTCTCTTCCACGAGCTTGGTGACGAAGATCTACCCGTCGTTCTATGCGGATGGCGGGTCGGATCCTTCTGTTATGCAGGTGAATGAGGACCCAAAGCGACTTGGCGAAAACAGAGTCTTTAATCCAGTAAAGTAAATCTACAATCATAAA